>NC_039365.1:76454316-76701062 GCF_003573695.1 Papaver somniferum
AAATTAATTAATATAGTAATATTTTTGTCATTTCTATATTTTTTTTCTTTTTTTTTCCTTACAAAAGATTTCAAAAATATAAATCTCATTAATTTATCCATAAATACGTTGAATTGACTTTTTTTAATTTTATTCATAAATGTAAGAATTAATATAGTATTTTTTTTTATTTTCTTGATTTTATATAATAACTATATGAAATTATAAAAGATTCAAAAATATAAATTATTTTATTTTATTCCATAAATATGTTGAATTGATTTTTTTTATTTTAATCATAAATGTCCGAAATTAATACAGTAGTTTTCTTTATTTTCTGGATTTTCACAATAAATACACGAAATTAATATAACAATTTTTCTAAATAATGAAGGTCGTCCGTCGCGTGTGTCCCAATAATCCACCCAATCTACACCGCACGTTGTCAGATCAACGCACCATATCTAACGAAATTTCATCCGACGAATACGAATGGTTTCTTAATAGCCAATGAGAGCGCGAGGTTACGCTCACCAACCAATATGAGAGAGGATAAGCTCCACCAGTGCTACTTTTATTCTGGAGTGAGGGATGGTATTGAGTTTTTAGGTTGTTGATGTTGTTAACAAGTATGTTAGAAGTACTAAGGTTTGTCTAGGCACAGCGATTCAGCAACAACAGGAGTCCTCTATGCAAGTATCACATCATCAACAACGACAAAATGTGCGCACAAAAGGCGAGGGCGGAAGCCATACACCTCACTACAACAACAACTACCAATCCACCAACTACCCAACTACACAACCACCATCACCACCAAGGGATCACTTAAATGTCCATATAATGACGTATCCATCAAAATATCGGCTATTCTTGTGGATAGTCATTGAAGAAGGTGTCACAACCTTCACACTCTGGATTTATGGTCGAACTCGCATGCGTTGCTATCTCAAGCATGTTTGTCAATGTTAGTGATCAAAACTATAAGTCTTGATTTCTAGTCTACTATAGATAAGTCTCAGACTAGGATAGAAAATGTAGTTGAGCTCAAGAACTCCATGGCGATCATCATACAAGACGAAGAACTACTCAAGGGACTGGTGGAACTTCATCGATTAAAAGGTATGTGGAGACTTGAACTTATCTATCACTTAAAAGTCTATCTACTCTATCTCTTATCTTGAGACAAAAATCGTTTTGCTATATAGACTTTGATTACACACATTTGCTATTTCGAGCCGAGTTTATCTCGCTTATCTATTTTTTGAAATATGTGTTGGTAAGCTTTCGCTTTGGCCAAGTTCATCTTTACCTAGTGACGAAAGTCATGTTATGTTTCAATCACTTTGAAAATGGCTTTGACGAAAAATGGTTTGTGAATAATAACTATATAACATCCTCTAAGAATGTTTCAATGATTGAAATGAGAGTTTAGATTATATAACCAATGTTGGATATAAGCATTGTGTGGCAACACATATATATATAAGTCCTTATTCCTTGAACCAAAGTATGCGTACTTTGTTGATCAGGAAAACCGGAACAAGAGGTTTGAACTCAGTCCGCGAACCCAGTCTGCGAACTGGAGGAGGTTCTCATCCCGAGAATGTCTGCTGGAGTTTGTGAACTCCTTCCGGGAACTTAAGTCCGCGAAATAAGTCCGCGTACTTGAGTTGGTTATATCTAAAGACGATTATTTGTGAACTTATATTTATATTAACTAAGGAATGCAAATTGAAAACCGTGGCTATAAAGTTCATGAATCGATTCGAGTGAATCAAATCGTTTTTGCTTCGATTGTGTCTTGTATAGTTATATAAGATTTATACAATTGAACAACTCTCGAACTAGTTCATTTGAGTCATTTGAACTAGTTATGGTGAAGAAGAATATGGTTGATATGAAAGTGCTCATATGGCTAACCATTTGGTTAACTACTGTTGAACCAACAAATGTACATGTTTGGGTACGGTTGCACAAACCTAAAATCGTGCATTTCATTTGTGTGTGACAAGCTAAGTTTTCGATATGACGGTTGAAAGATATTAGCTTGAATCTAAACAGGTTTTTATCTAACGGTGAATATTGAATGCTTTGTTACTAAGCTAACATTGATTGCAAATCTTGATTTGAAAGACTATATAAGGGAGAACTCTAGCAACTGGAAAACCTAATCCCCACACCTCCTGTGTGATACTAGTTGTATAAGCTAGAGTCGATTCTCCTTTAACCTTAGGTTTCTTCTCGAGACCCTGTAGGTTAACGACTTGAAGACTTCATTGGGATTGTGAAGCCAGACCGATAATACTTTCTTGTGGTTGTGTGATCTGATCTTGATGATTCTATCGTGTTGAGTACAATCGCAATGATTGGATTGAGATTGTTATCTCCGATAGGCAAGATATAAAAGTAGTCACAAACATCTTCGTCTCATCGTTTGTGATTCCACAATATCTTCTTTCGCCGCGTCGATTAAGATTATTGTGAGGTGATTGATAATACTAGGTTGTTCTTCGGGAATATAAGTTCGGGTTATCAATTGGTTCCTGTTCACCTTGATTTATCAAAAGACGGAACAAAAACTTGTAGATATTTCTGTGGGAGAGAAATTTATCTATTATCGTAGACTTTTCTGTGAGATACATATTTGTTTGTTAAAGTATTCGACTTTGGGTCGTAGCAACTCTTAGTTGTGGGTGAGATCAGCTAAGGGAATCAAGTGTGTAGTATCCTGCTGGGATCAGAGACGTAAGGAGCGCAACTGTACCTTGGATCAGTGTGAGATTGATTGGGGTTCAACTACAGTCCAGACCGAAGTTAGTTTGTAGTAGGCTAGTGTCTGTAGCGGCTTAATACAGTGTGTGTTCAATCTGGACTAGGTCCCGGAGTTTTTCTGCATTTGCGGTTTCCTCGTTAACAAAATTCTGATGTCTGTGTTATTTCTTTTCCGCATTATATTTTATTGTATAATTGAAATATCACAGGTTGTCCGTTTGAATCAATCAATTAGAATATCCAACCTTTGGTTGTTGATTTACATTGATTGATACTTGAACATTGGTCTTTGGTACCGTTCAAGTGATTTCTATTGTATTCAATTAGATGCGTTGATTTCTATTTGCTTGAGTAAGAATTGAATCGAGAAAAAGAGATATAGCTCTCTGTTATACTTTATTAAGATTGAGTCTAGTTGATTCTCTCGAAAATATATTGGAGTTAGTCCATACAGATTGCTGATCGAAATATTGGGTGTGGTTGTTGTACCCCCGCTTTTTCAATTGGTATCAGAGCAGGCAAACACTTTTAAGACCTTACAAGTCTGTGTTTTTAGCGATCTGACCCTATGGACTGCAGTGCTATCTCATTTAATGCACCACCAGATCCAGGGATTCCAGAATGCTCTTCCATGTCTGATTTAATTAAATCTATAGAAGAAATTATGTGTAAGCCGCCACATGGCTTAAAATCCCTCGAAGTGTTTTTAGGAATTGAAAAGGATCTTGAAAGCCTAACGTCTGATGTTGATTTGTTTCTCCAGAAAGGACAAAAGTCTCTTGATAGGCTAAATTAAGTTATGATGAATAATGTTCGTGTCGATGTTGATATTGATTTATTAATCAGTGAGAGAAGTGCTCCTGTTATGTATTCGTTTAGTTGTAATAAAATAGACAAGCTACATGAAGAGTTTAAATCTCAATTAAATGAGAAATCAACCTCAGTGCATGAACGGTTTCATGAATTAATTCCTGACACTTCTTATCATGATAGTGATGTTGTCTTCACTCTTGAAGAATCCAGGATGTATTCTTTTACCAAAAGAGTTTCCCTGTGTAATACAAAAAACTATCCACATGAAAGATGGAAAAGTAGAAATCAGAGTTTCAATAATTCTTTGGTTCTGATAATGCTCTTTGATAGTCCTATAAAAATTGTGTTCTGGAATGATCTCAATATTTCGAGATATAAGAGCTGTTGGAAAGAGACTCTCTCATGGTGTCATGTTATGCAAAATTGATTTTTGTCTCTACAAAAATTACTCAATTACAAATGGACGTTGAGCTATTGCTCCTTATTTGTAACAAACGAGTCCTTGTCTTGCACACGAGCAGTTCACATACGCTGAACCAGAACCGTCTCACGTACGAATCCAATTTTCGAACGTGTCAAATGGTTCAAACAACACTTAAAAGAGAAAAAGAATCTCTTTGGTTCTTTCACCCCTCTTCCTCTTCTCTCCAGTTTGCTGATGCAAGAAGAAACCGATCAGTCCTCATACCCTTATCATCTTGATTCTCAACCAAATCAATGCTGGTTTATTCCCGTGATTCCAGAATTAGCTCATGAACGTTGGGTCAAAAACCATTTGTGGGTTTGAAGTACGAGTGCTGGTTTGCTATTAACCAGTTCGTGTACCAAGTAAGTTGTTCTTCTTCTCTGTTGTATTTTGGTCCAAAAATGGCTCTTAGGAAAAAGTTATGCCGTGGTGAAGGTTCAAGTTCTCAACCTATCAAAACATAGATAGTGATAATGAGTTTGAATATGATGAAATTTGTTTAGACGTTTTACAGCCTTTTTATGACCATGCTCTTCAAATTAGCTTCACTATCCTTCTTGTTAGGAATAAATATGTCAAGTTATTTAAAGGGAAGTTTGTTGTAGAGAGGGTTTATGATCATACTGTTAACGAACCCGAGTTTCATCAGTTTATGAACCAACATGAGTGGGGCTATGTTCATGACTGTCTTGGGTCTTCTTATCCTGAGATGGCCTGCCAGTTTTATGCTAACCTGCATGGTGCCAACAAAATCAGTTGTTGCTTCAAGACAATAGTTGGAGGGATAACATTTGAGGTAAATCGTGAAGTGATTGCATATTTGTTGAACCTATCACTTGATCGCTCATTTGCAATTCCTCAACCTGAGAATCTCAGACCAACTCAAGGTCAGCTATCCGAATTGCTTCTAAATAAAAGTGAATCATGGTCAGGAGGCAAGTTGTCTGTTGATAACATTAACTTTCATCTAAAGGTCTTCAGTAAATTGGCCGTTGCAAATTTTATTCCAAGTACACTTGATAAGAATCTGTGGAGTAGAACCCTCGCTGAGATGGTTTACTATATTATCTCAGGTGAAGAGATTGATTTCTGCGGTATGATTATTCGTCAGATGATTCATATGGTTTCACAGAAAAAGAATCTTGGGTTCCCATGTCTTATCAGTAGAATCTGCATCCAATTTCAGGTTAAACCAATTGGCACCTGTACTGGTTTTTCTTCTCCTCTATCTCAGACAGACATCAACAAGATGAAGAAGGCAGCCTCCTCTGAAGACAATCTTCATAATGAAAGAATTGACTGCCTTCAGGAACAACTAAGCTACGTGTAGGGAATTCATCCAGAATTAACTGAACCCGTGTGTATGATTGCTGAGAAATATAATCCCAATCAAGCTTAGTCCCTTCGTTATCTGTTAAACTTCTTATGTTGAACTACTGTTGTTTTTATGCTTGTAATAACTCATATGGTTAGCCTTGAATGTGTAGATGGTGGATTTTCGACAAAGGCTAAAATCATAAAACCACAATTGTACATACTCCTGATCCACCAATCAAATGAGTATTGAGGCTCATGTCTCTCATTGAAGCATGAAAGTTCATGCCGCAAGAGCCTCTGACTAAGAATACTGTCTCTCAGAGCATATGCAGATGTGCAGTCTCTCAACTGAGACAACGACATATCTCATGAATACTGAGTAATTTCAGTAATCACTTTTATATAGAATCGAACGATTGGATGGCTCCTAGACAGCTTGTCTGCTAATATAGAGCGATAACGTCTTCAGGATGTAACAATGTTTTCCCTGACTATATAAAAGACATGTGTATAGAATCATTATGATTGGACGACTCCTAGACAGCTTTCCTGCTAGTATAGAGTGATAACGTCTTCAGGATGCAACAACGTGTTTTCCATGACTATACTATACATAATAAATATGATGCTTCAACAAGCTCATATCGCTCAATCTTGAATAATTAATGCTCATAGACATCATGCATGCTAGTATAAAGCCATCAATTAATTATCTCTAATCGTTAACTGAATATTCAGCAATATTATACGATTCTTCGTAACATTTCGTCACTTCAATTAGTGGTTCTTCCCAGCAGAGTTCCACGGGTTAGTGATAAATGTTCAACATACGGGCATCTGAGCCGCTATCAAGTAAGCCCCGACCAAAATGGTACAAGTGTACTCAGCAATAATGCACAAACGAGCACCTGAATGCACGAACGAGCATTCCAAAACACGAAGGAACGATGAACCTATGCAAAATAGGAAAAAAATAATAAATAATAAAACATTGATTGAGGCGCCAGGGGACTGGGCCCACCGCCCGATCGTTTCGTGGCCAGTCCCACGCCCAATTTTATATTTTATCAGATTTTTATTATTTTCCTTTATCTCATGAAAATCTCTTCATTTGAGCAAATATCATTCGTTTCATGAAAACTCCTTAAATTCATGAAATTTCCTTCAAGTCATGAAAAATAATATAAAATTAGGAAAAATTGTGGGACCGGGCCCTAGCCGGCCGGTCATACTCTATCCGGTCCCACACGCCCCTTATTTTATTATTATTATTTTTTATGTTTTCCTCATCTTATGGAAACTCATTGATTTCAACAAACTCCTTGGTTTTATGATATTTTCCTAAACTCATGAAAATTATGTAAAATTAGGGGGAAACGCACGGGACCGGTCTCATTGGCCGGCCGGCCGGCCGGCCATGCCCTAGTCGTGGCCGGTCTCACACGCCCTTGTCTCATTATTTTAATATTATTTGTTTCCCTCATCTGATGGAAACTCCTTCACTTCAAGGAAACTCCCTAGTTTCAGCAAACTCCTTGATTTCATGTTATTTCCCTAAAATAATGAAAATAATATAGAATTAGGGAAAGTGACATGGGATCGTGCCCATTGGCCGACCGGACGTGCCTTGGACATAGCCGGTCCCACACATCATGACTACCTATTTTATTATTATTATTTCCATAATCTCATGGAAATTCCTTAATCTCATGAAATTCCTCAGTTTCATGGTATTTCCCTCACATCAGGGAAAATACATAAAATTGGAAAAGGTGTTGCAAGACCGAGCTTGCTAGCTGGACGGCCATGCCCTAGTTGTGGCCGGTCCCACACCTTACAGTCCCCAATTTTATTAATTATTTTCATCATCTCATGAAGATTCCCCAGTTTCAGCAAAACCCTGAATCCTTCATATTTTCTCAAATGTTGCTCAAACGCGCATCAGAAAATATCGAAACTATCAGGACTGAGACACGAACATTATGGTGACATGGGCATGTCTCTTTGACCAACCAAGTCTGGCCTTAGGGAATATAAATAGCCGGTCCCACATGTTTAATAATTTTGACCTAACTTGCTCGATTGCTCATATTAGGTCCAAACTCTTCTCAAACAACTGGGAGTTTTCTCAAACGACCATCAGCTGGTCCCACGACCACCAAGAGCTGGTCCCATGATCCTTGGTCGGTCCCTTATCTCTCCATAATCAAGTTTTACAACCTAACGCTCACACGAGCATTATTCTAATAAATGATTAAACCAGTATTTAACCATCCTTTCACCAACTGGTCTTCAGGAGACTTTGGTATTTTGCTCATCTGAGCATCTGGGGCTTACATGGTCGACCCTTCATCCCATGTAGTCGGTCCCTCCTTCACTCCGTAGTCAATTTCAGTAAATCATCAATTGATCAAGAATCAGGGTTTCGAATCCAGAGCTCTGCAAAAACATAATTCTGAGCAGATTCAAACACTAATAATTTTACGTTGATCCCATGATCAACACTTTTATTATTATGCTCGGATGTCAGCATTAATACTTTATGTGGTCCTAACACCGACAATTCATCAAATGAGCAACATTTGCTCAGATGAGCGACACTTGCTCATACGAGCAATATTTGCTCAAACTAAGAAATATTATTGGTTCAACTATAAATATTCAACAATTCAGCAACATTTGCTCACCTTAAGTCATCAACATTTATTCGACAATATACTTTTGTCTCAGCAGGCATGTTCAAATCACGAGTCTCAGAACATTTTCAAATCATGTTTGACTCAGCAATACAAGGGCTCATTGTCCCATAAAGTCAGCAACTGACTCCACAATCACGAGATGTCAATCGTGTCACATGGGGGGATATTAACTAGGGTTTTGGTCTGGCGGTCTACAACACGAGTGTTCATACACAGATGAGAATGTGAGCAAGTCGTGCAATCATTTGGAGGAGTTAGCAGAGTAGTGGATGGGAAATCAAAAAAGTCTCCGCACGATGAGCAACTGGTTTTGACACGACTTCCCACTTCCCCACTCTTTGACTTCAGCAACTGTCACACTTCATGGGATCAAGGTGTTTACATTTCCAGCAATATAAAAGGCCTCTGAATCATGATTGAAACAGACAAGAATTTCTCGACAAGTAGGCCTGTCAATATTTTTCCGATATCCAGTATCCGTTTCCGAGTATTCGAGATCCTATAGGATTTTATACGTTTTATCGGATATCGGATATCAGATCGGATATTTTATCGGATATTTCTTCCTTAACATATCGAAAATGGATTAGACATCATCTGAAATGTTAATATCTGATAGTATAGAAACTTATTTGTAATTTATCCCAATTTCGAGTCTAGTATCGGATATTATCGGATAAATATCCGATATTTTTCAATTATGAAAATGTTTTACAAGGGTTTTTAAGCTTTTTTGTTATAACCTGATATTATCGGATATCCGACAGCTTAGCCTATCGGAATCGATATCTGATTATGATATCCTATAGGATATTATCGGATATCGAATATCAGGTAGTGCTTAACCTGTCGGATATCGGATTTCTAAATATCCGATGGATATTGTTCCATTGACAGGCCTATCGACAAGTTCATACAGATAATCTTTCATCTACACGAACTCATCGTCTGAGCAATCACTCTCAACTGATTAAATTCAATCATGCAGAACTTTCTTACGCAGAATACACAACACACCTACAATCTCGATCACCATTGATCTCACACATTTCCCAGCTTCCCTCCTACAGATTGATCTCTCGAACTTAAATCACTCCCTTCTTGCAGTGTATCTGTATGAGGTTGAGCATTTGCTCGGTTCAAGGAGTCTCCTTCGTAGGGTCATCTCTCCAATTCTGTAAAAACCAGAAAATCGTTTTTCCCCATCTACAGATTGACGACCACAGTGGGATATCATTATCTCGGTTGCAATCTCAATTCACAAAGATGGCTGGTCTTAGGTTTGGGTTAATTACAGGTTCCAACACAAACGACGCTAGCACTAGCAACAATAACAATGAGGATATACCGGAAACCATTCCGGCCTATAACAATGACGGTGGTGATGTTATTCCTCCTCACGCTAACATGGAAGGTCATCCCCTGTTCGTCCGACACCCTGAGGAAGTCATGGGGAATCCACCACCTACCATGGATGATCTCATCAAGGTGCAAGAGACTCTTGCAAAGAATCAAACTGACATGGCTGCAACACGGAAGGAGCTATTCAATTATCTCAAGACTCTCATTGACAAGATGTCAGAGAAGACTCAAGGAAAGGAAAAGGAAAAGAAAAGGAAACGTCCTCAGATGCTGATCCAGAAGTAGTTCCAGTTCATACAGTGGATGACAGCGAAGTCCGCAAAGCTGCAGACGATCCATCAGCGAAGGAATCATCAAATTTCATTACTCGGGAAGATTTGGAACGCCTCTTGGAGAACCATGGAAAAGAAAAGACATCACATATACATCATCACCAACCTCCATACCCTGCTGCTACACAAAGGATTCCTCTTCCAAAAGGTTATATCTCTTCAACCTTCACTTTATATGATGGAAAATGCAATGCTCGGGAGCATGTTTCTCGGTTCCTGGAAGCCTTGGGTGAACAAGAGCATAACCATGTTGTTCTCCTCAAAGAATTTTCAAAATTCTTGAAAGGAAGGGCATACATCTGGTACAACAACATCACACCAGGAACTATCAACAATTGGAGAGAAATGATTGACGCCTTCTACATAAAGTACTTCTTTGTGTCAGAGAAAGTTACTCTCTCTGATCTTGGAAGAATCTTTCATAAGAACAATGAACATCCCAATGACTACGTGAAAAGATTCAGAGTCCAGGCCCTGGACTGTCATGATCCAAATGTCACGGAGAAACAACTTGTAGACTTGTATATCAATGGGATGATCCCGGTATACAGAGCCTTACTGGAAAGTCTCCAGTTCCAGACTTTTTCAGAGCTTCATGAAGCAGCCAAACAATCAGCGACTACTGCACCTGCTTTACTGGAAAGAGCAAAGTCCTCATGATCGAGGAACCTCGAAGCAGCCGACGCCTAGTCAACAATCAGTATAATCTCCAGCCTTCAATAAACGTTGTTGTTGAAACGAATGAAAGGAAAGCCGGGACACAACATCGAAGTGCTTCTCCAATATCCCAGGATCCTTTGAAGGCGCAAAAAAAAGATAACCAATCCTGAAATGCACAAACCTCGACCGGGCATCAACTAACAGGAAATGATCAGACGGACTCAAACTTCTCTCGTCCCATGAAGGAGTGATCGAGTTACTGTAAGTCTGGGTTCAAGATGGTGCGATCAAATTATCGTTCATCAGGAGAGAGCCAACTGAAGAAGAAATGGAGAATCCCAGGAACACACAAGAATCATCTCCAGAACCTTTACGCTCTCTGAACAACCAGTCAAAGAAGCAGTTCAATCCTTGGTCGAAATATGAATTGCTCTATCTGTCGAAGGCACAAAGGAGAGACATGTTCACAACACTGAACCACGTCGTGTGAAGAAGTCCATTCCGGAAATACTTCTTGAGCCTCCAGCCATAGACCAAGAGATGTACGACTGGGGACTGCTTACCAAAGTCAATCTCAGAAGAAACAAATTTGGAAGAACGTTGATCGATGATGGCACAACCATCAACAACATTCCACTGAAAACCATCGGATCCACATGCATCACTCGACAAGAATCTACTCATGCTCCCATCTCAATCAGAGACCTTGAAGGAACGCTCGGAAATACTTATGGCTACATCACTCTCAAAGTGAACATAAGTTCAACCTGGATAGAAACCAAGTTTCACATAATCAGGATGATCCAGGATATGACATGTCCTTCATACGAGCGTGGATCCGTGCTGAAAAGATGGGTACTTACAAAGCGCCTTTGTTTACACATCTCTCCAACGAAGAAAGTTCTGATCCAGAAGATTTGGCGACGTTCCATCATCAGAGCACTTGGAGGAATATTTAACGAGGTTAAAACAAAAACCTGCAAAAGATTCATAGACATTCATCAAAAGGTCTTGTACTCAGGCAAGTCTCATTCCTTCCATGTCTATGTCATTTATTTCCTCACATGTTATTCTAGCATGGGGACTCAATTATGCTAGCATCTCTGCTATTGCAAGACGCTATAAGTGGGTAATCTCACTTCATCAATATTTTACCAAGTGGTTGAATCTGAAATTTCTCCGAATCGAGCATCTCACTGAGACATTCATTACTGAGATGATATTCAAGAACGACAAAGAACAATTTGGGCATTTCTCCATATCCTTGCAGGAGTGCTCATGTGTGCCACAAAACCAGAAATCTCTACCGCGACTAAAGGAATGCTGAATCAACAGAAGATAGTTGGGACCCAGACGATCAAACCTACGACATGCTCAAGGGATATGACGCTTCAACGCTCAATCATCTAAGAATCCTTCAAATTGTACCCCCAATCAAAGGGTACACCTCCTATAACGATGCATCTAGCTTCAGCACAAATATCTCGATGATGACACACTGATTCAACACCAGCACGATCAAAGTGTAACTAAATTACAATCGCTAATTCTTCATTATCCCATGATAAGACTTCTGAAGCAGATGCAACATCATTTATCCATGGATGGCACAAACTCCTTCAACATACACTGGGACTTGATCTTATTGGAATTTGCAATCTGATGTGATTCCATGAAACTTCATCAAAGGAACCTCTCTACATCACAAGCCTTGCATGACCGAGGAACTTTTTCTCCTCACGTCCAAAATGGAGACTGCCGCTGTTATCTGCCACAACAACATCGATTCCCTGACGAAGCCACTTCACAGTAAAGTCATATTCAGGAGAATTTGGGTTGAAGTCCTAAAACATCTTCATCTTAGAAATGCTCAACTCACCACCTAGTTCGTGAAAGGCCCACTGGATGAAGGAGCAAAGGCTATATCGATAATCATGGTTCTAGCCTTTTTAGCAACTCCAAATATGGTATCGGTATCAACAAGGATATGTGGAGGAGCTCCGTTCATGGTCTCAACATCAACAAGAATTTCTGTAGAAATTTCAATCATGATCTAGCATCAACAATGGTCTCGGGGAAACATCCTCATGACCAGCTTCATCAACTATTCGTTCTCTGAAGCGTTACTCGATGGATCGAACTTCTCCAAGCACTAATGATTCATATCAAGGTGTGCAGACATGAAATATGTTCACATGAAAGTCTTTCCGAAGCTTTCACAACATGCGGGGACAATCCCAAGTCTTCTACAAGATGTTCTCATCACCTCTACAAATGAGACACAACGTACTTCAGCCCATGGGTTTACAAAAACGTAACAATGAGTGAGTAATGGGACAATACTTCCTCAACTAAAGATGTTCGTCTATGTATCTTCTACAACATACCAAAAGGGAGCATCAATCGGACATAAGAACTGAAAGATATGGCCTTTACCGTCAGGCCTATGAAATCTGAAAGTCTTGTGCGGGATTAGAAATTACAAATGTGCACGTTTCGTTGGATGACATATGAAACTCCAAATTGGGTTATTATTTTCTCATATGATGCTCAGTCTCTTAGATTCAAAGGTTGGGGTCAAGCACCGAATTCCGACGTCGTATGAGCTTTCTACAGCTTCCAGAGCGTACAACATGCAAGCAACAATTCTTGGACGGGATTCATAACTTCCACAGTCGATCGGTGTCCACCAGGTCTTTCCACTAAGTCCTTCATCAATGTACTTTCAACTTCGACCACCTAGGTCTTTACATTGATTTTTCTACCTGGGTCCTCTATCCAAGTCTTTCCAGAAGAAGAGAAAACGAAAAGGAGAGATTTAACAAAATACTGGGGGCTGACGGTCCACTGATCATGGCGATTAGTTTCACTGTCCAAGACCCGTGACACCAAACTCTCATGTTCTGATCATTCATCATAAAAGGAATGTTACCATCGGGACATGCAACCAAGGTCATTACATCACCCCCTCTTGAGAGCGACCTCAGTTATGGTCCCGTGACCAGGGTTTCAGAAGGAATGTTTCTACGACTGACAGAAGCAAGACGGCACTGCAAGCACCATGCTCATGTATCAATCAAGGGTTCCTGATCTCAAATGACTCAATAACATTAAAATCCATCACCAACCTTTCAATACACAAGCGAATGGTCTAAAGACACAACATGAGTGTTTTACAACAAGCTCGCCTGAGATGATTTTAGACTTCCACACACAAATAAGCGAGCTGGGAGAAATTGGTGAAGAATCTATAGATGGGTCATATACCATTCTCTTCGTATGGATGTCCTACACAACATATCCAAAATTCATAGCAATTGGAGAAACGAGAAAAAAGATGTTTCCAAAAAATTGGACTATATACCAGCTGAAAATTTTCTGGAAGTCTCCTGGAAGTTTACTGTTTCGTCAATTTCGACCCTTAAACGTGCTCAAAAGCCGAAAATCTTCTTTAATAAAGGTTGGAAATTTTCCAAGGATGAAGAAACATGCTTAGATAACGAGAATCCGACATCGGACGAAGATTCTACAACATTTTCAATGAAGACCTGACTTCTGAATTTTCTGATGACGAATTATGACAAAATTCTTCATTCATCTACATCTGAATCAGAAGCTACGCCTTCCGCGCAAGATCAGACTTCATCTTTATATGCTAGTCTCATTTTGCTAAAGCCGACGACATTTTGCTGATAAGCTGCAAGCCTTTCATCTTCAGCTTTCCTTTTCAGTAATAACTCATCTCGTCCCTGCTTCTCTTCTGCATCCGCTAAGGCTAAGAAAGCGTTGATTCCACCACATACGACTCCAGATGATTGAGAGACATACAATGCATCATCTTTCCAGCGTCTATGAAAGGTTGATTCACCTCGACATGAACATCTACGGAAGTCTTCATCTTTAACTTGATATTTCTGGAGCGTTCCCCGGAAGGGCCAGAAGAGTGGTTGTAACCAGAAGTCACCACTATCTAAGGCGAAAGACATGGAATCATGGATATACCGATAACAAACACGCAACAAAAATGGTAACAATCCAACTCTTACCCATTTACAATTTCACTAGCTATAGTGATTATAACGTTAGAATTTCGAAAACTTGCTCGTTCCTTCAAACCTGCAAAGACGAGCAAAATTCATTATTCAAAAATCATGACTTGATTTTCATAATACCATGAACAAACCATGTGAATTTTAACATCCACTGTTTTTTCAAAAATTGGACAGACGTCCATTCTGCAATTGTGAAAACCTACATACAGACATTATTTCACCATATATAATTGTCTACTTTCAACAGTTGTTCAAAATCAAAACATTGGTTTCACAAAAATATATATATTTAACGTGAACTCGCGTAAGTTAGAAAAATAACATATATATATGTTTTTGCTCCCTCGCGCGAGCATCTGTCTTTGAAGCGAGAGTATATTTTCAAAGATTTCTGAAAGCTCGAAGATAAAAAATTTCATTAAAGCTCATAATTTTTTTTTAATTACTAACAGACTCACGTCTGTTCAAAAAAAAAAATTCTCTCGTACGAGCATCCACCTTTGATACGAGAGTTTATTCCACTTTGTGAAATCTCACGTATTTAAAAAATAAAATTTTATTTTTCGTGAAAGCCCATTGATTTTTTTTATCATTAGACTTAGGTATATTTTGTTTGTTTCTTAAACTAACGAACGTCCGCGCTAAAATGGATTCCTTTCTTGGGCCCGGATCCGTGAAGCCTAAACCGACCAAGGTTCCATCACCAAATCAGCGGTGTTACACCACTTTATACTCGTTAGACAATGCTCGATCATGCCACTGGGATCTTCGTTCAAGCCATGGTTCGCTCGTACAATCGAAAATCCGGTAACATCTTATCTTACGACTAAGTTCAATTACTTATTTCGATTATGACTAGAAAATCACCATCCAGTGTTGACTGAGGAACATGACTGTCCATCACTAAGCAGGGGACTTAATGTAGATGGTGGATTTTCGACAAAGGCTAAAATCGTAAAACCATAATTGTACATACTCCTGATCCGGCAATCAGATGAGTATTGAAGCTCATGTCTCTCATTGAAGCATGAAAGTTCATGACGCAAGAGCCTCTGACTGAGAATACTGTCTCTCAGAGCATATGCATATGTGTATTCTCTCAACTGAGACAACGACATATCTCATGAATACTGATCAATTTCAATAATCACTTTTGTATAGAATCGAACGATTGGACGGCTCCTAGACAGCTTGCCTGCTAGTATAGAGCGATAACGTCTTCAGGATGTAACAATGTTTTCCCTGACTATATAAAAGACATGTGTATAGAATTATTATGATTGGACGGCTCCTAGACAGCTTGCCTGCTAGTATAGAGCGATAACGTCTTCAGGATGCAACAACGTGTTTTCCCTGACTATACTATACATAATAAATATGACGCTTCAACAAGCTCATATCGCTCAATCTTGAATAATTAATGCTCTTAGACAGCATGCCTGCTAGTATAGAGCCATCAATTAATTATCTCTAATCGTTAACTGAATATTCAACAATATTCTACGATTCTTCGTAACATTTCGTCACTTCAATTCGTGGTTCTTCCTAGCATAATTCCAAGGGTTAGTGATAAATGTTCAACATACGGGCATCTGAGCCGCTATCGAGTAAGTCCCGACCAAAATGGTGCAAGTGTACTCAGCAATAATGCACAAACGATCACCTGAATGCACGAACGAGCATTCCAAAACACGAAGGAACGATGAACCTATGCAAAATAGGAAGAAAATAATAAATAATAAAACATTAATTGAGATGCCAGGGGAGTGGGCCCACCGGCCGGCCGGTTGTGCCGTGGCCAGTACACGCCCAATTTTATATTTTATCATATTTTTATTATTTTCCTTGATCTCATGAAAATCTCTTCATTTGAGCAAATATCCTTCGTTTCATGAAAACTCCTTAAATTTATGAAATTTCCTCCAAGTTATGAAAAATAATATAAAATTAGGGAAACTCGTGGGACCGGGCCCTAGCCAGTCCCACACGCTCCTTACTTTATTATTATTATTTTTTATGTTTACCTCATCTTATGGAAACTCCTTGATTTCAACAAATTCCTTGGTTTCAACAAACTCCTTGGTTTTATGATATTTCCCTAAACTCATGAAAATTATGTAAAATTGGGGAGAAAACGCATGGGACCGGGCTCATTGGCCGGCCAGCCATGCCCTAAACGTGGCCGGTCCCACACGCCCTTGTCTCATTATTTTAATATTATTTGTTTCCCTCATCTCATGGAAACTCCTTCACTTCAAGGAAACTCCTTAGTTTCAGCAAACTCCTTGATTTCATGATATTTCCCTAAAATCATGAAAATAATACTCCCTCCGTTCTTTTTTAATAAGCTGGTTTTTATAAATAAATGTTTCAAAAAAATAGGCTGGTTTCCTAATTGGGAAAGTCAAATATTACTTTAGTTTTTCTGGGACCACTTTTTCTCAACTTCTTTTGATGACAAGTGTCATGTGAACCATTTCTCTTTACTTCTTTTGCTGACAAGTGTCATGGGGACCATTGCACTTCACTTCTTTTATTGACAAGTGTCATGAGGACCACTTTCAATGATTAGTTCACTTAATTTCCTTAATTTTCTCTAAAAACAAAACCAGCCTGTTAAAAAGGAACAAAGGGAGTATAAAATTAGGGAAAGTGACATGCCCATGGGTCGTCCGGCCATGCCTTGGACATAGCTCGTCCCACACGTCATGACTCCCTATTTTATTATTATTATTTCCATAGTCTCATGGAAATTCCTTAATCTCATGAAATTCCTCAGTTTCATGGTATTTCCCTCACATTAGGGAAAATACATAAATTGGGAAAGGTGCTGCAAGACCGAGCTTGCTAGATGGCCGTCCATGCCCTAGTTGTGGTCGGTCCCACACCTTACAGTCCCCAATTTTATTAATTAATTTCATCATCTCATGAAGATTCCCCAGTTTCAGCAAAACCCTAAATCCTTCATATTTTCTCAAATGTTGCTCAAACGCGCATCAGAAAATATCGAAACTATCAGGACTGAGACACGGACATTATGGTGACATGGGCATGTCTCTTTGACCGACCAAGGCTCTGGGGCTTTCAAATAGCCGGTCCCACATGTTTTAATAATTTTGACCTAACTTGCTCAATTGCTCATATTAGGTCCAAACTCTTCTCAAACAACTGGGAGTTTGCTCAAACGACCATCAACTGGTCCCAAGACCACCAAGAGCCGGTCCCATGACCCTTGGTCGGTACCTCATCTCTCCATAATCATTTTTTACAACCTAATGCTCACACGAGCATTATTCTAATAAATGATTAAACCAGTATTTAATCATCCTTTCACCAACTGATCTTCAGGAGACTTTGGTATTTTGCTCATCTGAGCATCTGGGGGTTACATGGTCGACTCTTCATCCCATGTAGTCGGTCCCTCCTTCACTCTGTGGTCAATTTTCAATAAATCATCAATTGATCAAGAATTAGGGTTTCAAATCCAGAGCTCTAGAAAAACATAATTCTGAGAAGATTCAAACACTAATAATTTTACGTTGATCCCATGATCAACAATTTTATTATTATGCTCGACTGTCAGCATTAATACTTTATGTGGTCCTGCCACCGACAATTCATCAAATGAGCAATATTTGCTCAGATGAGCGGCACTTGCTCATACGGGAAATATTTGCTCAAACTAAGGAATATTATTGGTTCAACTATCAATATTCAACAATTCAGCAACATTTGCTCACCTTAAGTTATCAACATTTATTTGACAATATAATTTTTTCTCAGCAGGCATGTTCAAATCATGAGTATCAGAACATTTTCAAATCACGTTCGACTCAGTAATACAGGGACTCATCATCCCATAAAGTCAGCAACTGAATCCACAATCACGAGATGTCAATCGTGTCACATGGGGGGATATTAACTAGGGTTTTGGTCTGGCGGTCTACGGCACGTGTGTTCATACACCCGATGAGAATGTGAGCAATTCGTGCAATCAGTTGGAGGAGTTAGCAGAGTAGTGGATGGGAAATCAACCAAGTCTCCGCACGATGAGCAACTGGTTTTGACACGACTTGCCACTTCCCCACTCTTTGACTTCATCAACTGTCACACTTCATGGTATCAAGGTGTTTACAATTCCAGAAATATAAAAGGCCTATGAATCATGATTGAAACAAACAAAAATTTCTCGATAAGTTCATACAGAGAATCTTTCGTCTACACGAACTCATCGTCTGAGCAATCACTCTCAACTGAGTAAATTCAATCATTCAGAACTTTCTTAGGCATAATACACAACACACCTACAATCTCAATCACCATTGATCTCACACATTTATCAGCTTCCCTCCTACAAATCAACCTATCCTCTCTTGTGACCGAATTGCCTCTGGAACGACCACTGTCTTGGTTTAGGCCGGAGTCCTACATATTGATCTCTCAAACTTAAAGCACTCCGTTCTTGCAATGCATCTGTGTGAGGTTGAGCATTTGCTCGGTTCAAGGAGTCTCCTCCGTATGGTCATCTCCTCAATTCCGTAAAAACCAGCAAATCGTTTTTCCCCATCTACAGAATGATTTTCAATTAAATTGCTACATATGATTGAGTTCATAAGAAGTACAAATAACCTTGTCAAAAGTTAAGTGTTTCATATGTCGATATGCATGTATTGGTAAAAGAATGAATGAACTTTTGACAATACAAAAGTTAAGCCTATTATGTCATTTATTGATGAAAGATAGGTTAAAATATTTTGTTGACAAGGATTATGTCTATTGTATGTCATTGTGCAAATGGTGATGGAAATTAAAATGAATCCTTGTATTTTCTGCAGTATTGATCTTCACTGATCCATATTTTTATGTTATACTGTGAGTCTCCGTAAGTACTCTTATGTCGAGCATGATCAATTAAATTCATCACTTTTTGTGGTTAATTTGGTTGTATATTTACGATTAGATTAATTATGGGTTCTCTTGTGATTAATCTAATTGAGTATTTTTGGATTCAAATTCATATTCGGATGTGATTTGTTATGTCCAAAGAAATCCTTCTTTTCTTTTGACATTAAGGTCGCTCTTGTTGTTCTTTCGGGAATGACATATTATGGGGGAGAGTTCTTAATTGAACTTGTGCTTAATTGCCAAATCATTGTGGGGAGTGCGGATGTGGAATATTATAGGAGTTATCTTGTATCTTTATAAACTCCTTAATGAAAGCATTTAGCTTCGGCTTTATGATTGCATCTAAACAAGTTGATATGTTCTTTCTTTTGGTCATGAAATGTCTCTTTTGGAAATTTTATTAGGATCCCGTTTTCGTAGCTTTGACAATTTTATTGACAAAAAGAGGGAGAATTAATATGTAATTCACACTACAAATACATATGGTTTTCGGATCATTATGTAAGGGGGAGTGGTTTCCATGTGAGATGAAGTATTGACTAAGGGGGAGTGATACATATCACCATAGTATTGTTGTTGAAGTTTCGATACAATTGAACTTTGACGCTGTGTAATAATATTATGACACTGTATAACAATGATTGAGAATATTTGTTTTCTCATTGTTATAGCTACGGATTTTCAACAACGATGATGCTGAACTTACAACCTTTTTGGGATCATTGGAGTACTTGGAAGTGACGAAGATTTCGAGTAATGTTGAAGATTATGCATGTGGAATAGGAGCTACAAAAGTTTTCTTATTTATTTTTGTATTCCATATGTATTGATAGTTTTGTCACTAAAATTGACAAAGGGGGAGATTATTAGAGCACTGTTCGGTCGAACTCGCATGCGTTGCTATCTCAAGCATGTTTGTCAATGTTAGTGATCAAAACTATAAGTTTTGATTTCTAGTATACTATAGCTAAGTCTCGGACTAGTATAGAAAGTGTATTTGAGATCAAGAACTCCATGGCGATCATCATACAAGACGAAGAACTACTCAAGGAACTGGTGGAACTTCATCGACTAAAAGGTATGTGGAGACTTGAAATTATCTATCACTCAAAAGTCTATCTACTCTATCTCCTATCTTTAGATAAAAGTCGTTTTGCTATATATACTTTGATTATACACATTTGCTATTGCGAGCCGAGTTTATATCGCTTATCTATTTCTCGAAATATGTGTTGGTAAGCTTTCGCTTTGGCCAAGATAATCTTTACCTAGTGACGAAAGTCATGTTATGTTTCAATCACTTTAAAAATAGCTTTGACGAAAAATGGTTTGTGAATAACAACTATATAACGTCCTCTAAGAATGTTTCAACGATTGAAATGAGAGTTTAGATTATATAACCAATGTTGGATATTAGCATTGTGTGGCAACACATATATGTATAAGTCCTTATTCCTTGAACCAAAGTATGCGTACTTTGTTGATCAGGAAAACCGGAACAAGATCTGGGAACTCAGTCCACGAACCCACTCCGCGAACTGGCGGAGGTTCTCATCCCGAGAATATCTGCTGGAATTTGTGAACTCCTTCCGGGAACTTAAGTCTGCGAACTAAGTCCGCGTACTTTAGTTGGTTATATCTAAAGACGATTATTTGTGAACTTATATTTATATTAACTAAGGAATGCAAATTGCAAACCGTGGCTATAAAGTTCATGAATCGATTCGAGTGAATCAAATCGTTTTTGCTTCGATTGTGTCTTGTAAAGTTATATAAGATTTATACAATTGAAAAACCCTCTAACTAATTCATTTGAGTCATTTGAACTAGTTATGGTGAAGAAGAATATGGTTGATATGAAAGTGCTCATATGGCTAACCATTTGGTTAACTACTGTTGAACCAACAAATGTACATGTTTGGGTACGGTTGCACAAACCTAAAATCGTGCATTTCATTTGTGTGTGACAAGCTAAGTTTTCGATATGACGGTTGAAAGATATTAGCTTGAATCTAAACAGGTTTTTATCTAACGGTGAATATTGAATGCTTTGTTACTAAGCTAACATTGATTGCAAATCCTGATTTGAAAGACTATATAAGGGAGAACTCTAGCAACTGGAAAACCTAATCCCCACACCTCCTGTGTGATACTAGTTGTATAAGCTAGAGTCGATTCTCCTTTAACCTTAGGTTTCTTCTCGAGACCCTGTAGGTTAACGACTTGAAGACTTCATTGGGATTGTGAAGCCAGACCGATAATACTTTCTTGTGGTTGTGTGATCTGATCTTGATGATTCTATCGTGTTGAGTACAATCGCAATGATTGGATTGAGATTGTTATCTCCGATAGGCAAGATATAAAAGTAGTCACAAACATCTTCGTCTCATCGTTTGTGATTCCACAATATCTTCTTTCGCCGCGTCGATTAAGATTATTGTGAGGTGATTGATAATACTAGGTTGTTCTTCGGGAATATAAGTTCGGGTTATCAATTGGTTCCTGTTCACCTTGATTTATCAAAAGACGGAACAAAAACTTGTAGATATTTCTGTGGGAGAGAAATTTATCTATTATCGTAGACTTTTCTGTGTGATACATATTTGTTTATTAAAGTCTTCGACTTTGGGTCGTAGCAACTCTTAGTTGTGGGTGAGACCAGCTAAGGGAATCAAGTGCGTAGTATCCTGCTGGGATCAGAGACAAGGAGCGCCACTGTACCTTGGATCAGTGTGAGATTGATTGGGGTTCAACTACAGTCCAGACCGAAGTTAGTTTGTAGTAGGCTAGTGTCTGTAACGGCTTAATACAATGTGTGTTCAATCTGGATTAGGTCCCGGGGTTTTTCTGCATTTGCGGTTTCCTCGTTAACAAAATTCTGGTGTCTTTGTTATTTCTTTTCCGTATTATATTTTGTTATATAATTGAAATATCACAGATTGTGCGTTTGAATCAATCAATTATAAATCCGACCCTTGGTTGTTGATTGAAATTGATTGATACTTGAACATTGGTCTTTGGTATCGTTCAAGTGATTTCTCTTGTATTCATTTAGACTCGCAGATTTCTATTTGCTTGAGTAAGAGTTGAATCGAGAAAGAGAGATGATAACTCTTTGATATACTTTATTAATATTGAGTCTAGTTGATTCTCTTGAAAGTATATTGGAGTTAGTCTATACAGATTGCTAATCAAAATATTGGGTGTGGTTGTTGTACCCCGCTTTTTTTACCAACAACAAACATTGGGCTAGCTGTTTATGTTGTGTTCTACACCAACTGTGGACTAAAGTACCGAAGTCGAGAAATAACCAACTTCGTAGTGAAACTATCCAGGTCTCAAGAATCAAAACAGGACTCCGGACCCGCAGGAATATCAACGCTATCAAGGAGCTAAAGGATCAACGAAAAAGTCGGTCGTAAATTAATGTTTATAATTGGGAATTAGTTACACAAATGTTTTTTTACCCAATTGTAAAGACTAGGAATGCTACATTCCTGAAATATGTAAACCCTGACTAATCGCCTATATAAATAAATTCCTCATCTTTTCAAAAATAAAAAAACATTAATCACGAAGATACATCAATGACATCGTATATGAAGATGTTATTCCCTCGAGAAAATATAGCATAGAATTTATCAGCTACTTAATAGGCAATTCTAAGTAAAAGTATAAGGATAACTAAGGATAACTAATCTCTAATTTTAGAGATCCCCTAGCTTCCATTCAAATCCTTTATACAAATTGGTGATATAATAGATAGTATATTTCTATCAATAACAATTTTAGAAAATACCCAAATTTATAAAATGATTTTTTTTAATAATTATATTAGATATAGATGAAACTTCGACTACGATAAATATTGCTTTAAAACTCGAGAAAATAATAACAACTTGTTTTGAAAAATGTACGGTAGAATTTATCAGCTTATGAATAGGCTTTTCCTATTTGTAACCCACGATTTATTTACATCAAAATAATTCTCCACTCATTAAATTTAACCCCTTTCGTAACCCAAAAAATCTAAATAGGTCGTTTCCTTTTTTTTTCCCTGATTCAAAAACTAATTCAACTCAATTCACCTATTAACTTCTAAAATGAGCCTTATCGGTACGTTTATTCTAAGGTATTATCAGAACATTATGGTTGTTATATCTTAGAGATTATGTCTATAAAAAAATAGTTTGTGATTTTCACGACTGGCAGACATATAATTTTTTGAGAGATAAACGAAACATCCGGCCATTCCATACTCATCCGATGCATAAACATCCGAGGGTCATAATATTTATAACATATCTTCATAATGATTTTCTCGTAACTAAGACCATTAAAAAGAATTAAATGCTTTAAAAACCTTTATAATATAATACAAAAAAAAAACCGTAAAAAAACATTTAAAATCATTATTGGTGTGGTTTGAGATTATAAAACATTTACGGTTATAAACCTTTAATAATCACTCTTGTTTTAAAACTGACCATGCTAATTAAAAACATTCACGGTTATAATAGTGCGGACGTTGAAAGCATGATTAATCAAGTGTAATAAAAAAAACAAAGTTAAGCGCACATGTAAAGAAAATATATTTATAGTTTGTGAGGTTGATAATTGGTCATAACACATCAATTTGAAAATATGGATACAACTTTACGATCCACAGTAAAAGTACAAGGATACCTAATCTCTGATTTCAATAGTCTCTTCTGGTTAAAGCCTTTCTATAAATTGGTAATATAATCAATACCATATTTCTATTAAAAATGATTTTAAACAATGCCCAGGTTACAAAATGGTTGCTTTAATAACAAAACACAAGAATCAAAAAAGTAAAAGTAATTATTTGAAGACTAAAGTGAAAGATGTATTGCTAATAAATCAGTTATCAAAAGAATAAGGTACTAAGTATACCACCAAATTTTCAACAAGATACACATGAGTGTAGAGATTATATTCTAATTGTTGCTAGTGTCTCTAGTTTATAATGAGTTGCTTAGTGTTGATACATGAAAAATAATTCTCCTTGAAACAGGTGAGGGTGCCCCAAAGAGGGGAAAGGCCACATGTGAGACATGGGGACTAAGAACCAAGTCCACCAAAGAAGTACCCATGAGGTGGAAGGGACAAAGGAGGAATTAACAAGGAAGAAGGAGGCTACATTAGGAAAAGGGATGGCATTAGTGGTAATTAAGGAGGTTTAGGACACATGGCAAGATATCATAAAAAGGAAGGGGTTTTGGAAAGTCTATATAAGGAAGGACAAGGCACAATGGAAAGACAACTCTCCCCATACTATTCTAAGAAAAGTGAGGTCATCTTGGTAGACTAAGATGGGTAGAACCTAACGAGAATTCTGGTATTAACATTTGGCGACCACACCCGGAGACTCGTGCCTAGTTTATCATAATGCAGCCGAGCGTACTAACCCAAACGCGACTAGCGGTCAGTTGAATAATCCGCCCCCAACCTAGAAGGGGAGCGGATAGGGATAGTGACAGACCCAATCTTACAATCGAGAAGACTTGAGGCGACGCAGGAGAAGGATAAACAACTATAAGGTGGAAGCACGTCACTCGCGCAACCTACTTTAAAGGAAATGTAGAAAGAGTTGGAGGAACACATCCGCAGGGAAAGAGAGTTGAGAAAATTGCTAAAATAAACTAGCAACGAGCAAAGCGCCTAGGAAGCCTTAGAAAACGTCGAGGATAAAAGAGAGGATCACGGAATGATGACGCAGGAGGCGATGGCCAAGTTTTCCAAGACGAACTACAAAGTGGTAAAACATAATAACTACGATTTTATGGCAAGCCCGTACACCCATGAGATCGTGGATTATCAATATCCATAAGATTATACCTCACCAAAGTTCAAAGTGTATGATATACAAGGGAATGCGCGAGAATATCTTAGCCGATTCATCGCTTCTACGAACGATCGAGCCTCTCGTGGGAAATTATGCCTAGGGGAGTTCCCGAAGTCGTTGTCTGAGACGACCTTTTCTTGGTATGATAACCTAAAACCCGGAAGCATCAGCTCATGGACGGACCTGTCCACACACTTCCTTAGAAAGTTTTACTTCGCAAAAAGGAAAGTCACGACCATCGACTTGAGTAAGTGTAACCAGCGGTTAGGGTAAGACATAGGGAAGTATATCACTCGGTTTTGACATTTCGCACTGGATTGCCATGAGGACGTTAAAGAAGATGCACTAGTGGAGATCTGCGTACGAGGAATGATACCATGTTTCAAGAAAAGCCTAGTGAACTTCCGATTTCCAACATTCATCGAGCTGGAAAAGCCGCAACGAGAATCGCAGATTGTGTTGAAGAAATCAACTCGGATTATGTCTGGCGCAACGCAGTCAACACTGTCTCAACAATACCAAGCAACACCCGCGCAAACAACAACCAAGAAGGCCGGGGCGCGCAAACAAATCAGTCATACAGGGACCAACCGCTTCCTCTCCCGTTGTCTTGTAGTAATGATCAGATCATCGGACTCTTGGAGAAGTGGGTAGCGAATAAATAAATTCAGCTGCCTTCAACAAGGGGGACCCCAATCCAGAAGAGCAATGCCAGGTACTGTCACTTCCATCGCAGAGTACAACACCCCACGGTCGACTGCTATAACCTAAGAAGAATGTTTCAGAATAAACTGGAAGTGGGAGAAATCGAAATGGGGGATTCCGAGGAGGAAAAGCAACTCAAAATCAGGTAATGATGCTTTCACATGATCCCAGCGGAGACGAATGGAAACCCTGGAAAGAAAAGGACGAAGAAGCATGCGAGGTCATCATAGAAAGCTGCGCATTTACAAACATAGATGGCGTCGCTAGCAAATTCGCGGGCATAGTGTTGGCTCAGAAGTTTTTTTACTCGTTGGGTTTTAGTGAGGATCAAAGTAGGGAAGCGGACAAAGCTATTGCAGAAATTTCGGCAGGAAAGCCTTATGATTCCCTCCCCAAAGAAGTTATCTTATTCACAGACGAGGATATTTGCTATCTGGAAGAGCACCTTAGACCCCTGTATATGACCGCGCAAATCAATAAGATTCCTTTGAAGAGGGCCTTCTTGGATGGGGACGCATCTCTAAATTCAATCTCTACATACACACTAGACCTTCTAGGGATGCAGCAGTCGGCAGTCAAAATGCGAACCACAACGGTAAAAGGATTTGGAGGACATACTCAGACGGTCATCGGGATCGTCCATTTGGTTATGAAGATTGGTCTCATTCGTGGGCTTACCCCTTTCTATGTACTGGAAGACGACACGACGTTCCATGTACTGCTAGGACGAGGGTGGTTACTCAACCATAAGGTGGTAGCGTCAACATGCCATCAGTGCGTCAAAACTAACATAGGAGGAAGGAAATTCCGGATACCAGCCACGAGCCACCCTTTTGACCCGGAAAAAGCTTATATGGCAGATGTGGTTTTTTATGATTTGGCTAAGGAGGCGGACGAAATTCCCGAGGTAAAACTTATCCCGCTACCAAAATGGGGAGAGGAAGAGAAGACAGAGACAACCAAGTCAGTCTTCATCCCGTCCAGGATGACGTTCCCAGAGGAAAGAAAGCGAAAGCAAGAAGGTCAACAGAGGTTCCAACGTTTCTCAAGACCGGATGGGGGACACGTGTATGGCTTATAGCAATTAACCGGGGGAGAATCTACAAGCACGCAAAACTTACCAACGTAAAGTCCCCCTCAGACGATCAAAAACTAAACGAGCTACCTTACAATACAATCGATGATGGAGAATTACAGGAACTACTTGGTGCGAATACAGGGTCTATAGAAGAACGGGCTCCTAAAGACATCACCATGGATGATGTAGAAGAAATTAACATCGGAACAGAAAATGACAAGCGACCAATCATGACCAGTAAAAGTTTGGACGTGAAAGAAAGGGAAGCATTGATCGCCTTTCTCAGGGAATACAAAGATGTTTTCGCTTACGATTATGATGAAATGCCGGGTCTAGACAGCAGCCTCGTAGCTCATAACCTTGGAGTGTCTCCTGAATTCCAGCCGATAAAACAAAGAAGTAGAGAGTTCCCGAGGGCAACCGCCCTCACAATAAAAGAAGAAGTGGAACGCCTGTTGAAAGACAAGTTCATCAGACCTATTCATCACCCGACCTGGTTAGACAACATCTTCCCAGTGGTGAAGAAGAATGGAAAGATCCGGTGCTACGTGGACTATAAGGATCTCAATCGGGTCTGTCCCAAAGACGATTTCCCACTGCCCAACATCGAATTAACGCTAGACGCGACTGGAGGCAAGACACACTTCTCTTTCATGGATGGGCTTAATGGATATAACCAAATAAAGATGGCCGAAGAGGATGCAAAAAAGACTGCCTTCCAAACTCCATATGGGAACTTCTACTACGTAGTGATGCCCTTCGGGATAAAGAACGCCGGTGCCACGTATCAGCGCGCCATGACATCCATATTCCACGATCTACTACATCAGACGGTGGAGGTATATGTGGATGACATAGTAGTTAAGACTTTAGAGTATGAGAGCCACGAATCTCACCTAAAGAGGGTCTTCGAAAGATGTAGGAAGTACCCACTCAAGATGAACCCGTTCAAGTGCGCCTTTGGGGTTACATCCGGAAAATTCTTGGGATTCGTTGTAACCGATGAAGAGATTCGGGTGGATCCAAGTAAGGTCGAGGCGATCATGACCATGACACCTCCGACTAATGCCAAAGAGCTCCGGGCGTTTATAGGGCGGATATCGTATATACGACGCTTCGTGCCTGGTTTGGCATAGATAATGTCAGTGTTCTTTCCTCTACTAAGGAAAGGGACCGTCTTCAAATGGGAAGAAACTCAACAGGTCGCGTTTGAAAAAATAAAGCAGTGCCTCGTCAGCCCCCAAATTCTCAAACCACCAATAAAGGAAGTGCCTCTTTACTTATACACGACGTTCACAAGCTCAGCCATAGGGGCAGTCCTGGCACAAGATATGGGAGGAAATGAAGTATCACCCATCTACTACGTCAGTCGGTTTTTAAGAGACGCAGAGCTGAGGTACCCACGAGTTGAACAAGCATGCCTAGCCCTCATCTACGCAACCCAAAAATTAAGGCCATACCTCCTGACACATAAGACGATCGTTGTGGCCGCGCAAACCCCATAACCTACCTCTCCTATAAGCCCATCTTGACTGGGAGAACGACCCGATGGCTGTTGCATCTATCAGAATTCGAACTCGACTATCATCAACCTAAAGGAGTACGAGGGAAAGCCATCGCTGACCTAATGGCTATGTTTCCTGGAGAAGGAGATGACGAGATTCATGACCGGGTGCCGGGAGAGGTAGATTCCGCTGATATTAACAAGCCTTGGACCATGTTTTTCGATAAATCGTCATATGATACTGTCGGAGGAGCGGGAGTAGTGTTCGAAGCACCGCAAGGAGAATTGCTCTCATATTCATTCAAGTTGGACTTTTCTTGTAGTAATAATGTAGCCGAATATGAAGCTTTAATCCTAGGGCTCAGAATCGCAAAGGAGCTTGGCTTGGGAGGCGTCGAAATAAAAGGTGACTCGAGGTTGGTAACTAATCAAGTCAACGGGGATTTCCACGTCAAGGAGCCACATTTAGCTCCAGATCAAGCAGAGGCCCAAAACCTGATAAGTCAGACAGGGTCGACCCTAGATCATACAGGCAGCGGAAAGAATAAAAATGATGATGCCCTGGAAACACTAGCTAGCAAGATGCAATTGAATGATAAAGAAGAGGGCACGGTAACAGTTAAAAGGAAGGAGCTGCCTAACACCTGGAAAGAAGATATGGCCTTCAAGGAGGCGGATGATTGGAGGCGGACTTACATCGACAATCTGAGCAAAACGGAAGAGGATCGTGTAATACCTACCCGAACTATGAAACAATTCGTATTGATCCAAGGAGCTCTTTACTATCGAGAAACAGGGGGAGCCCTCGCCAGGTGCGTAAATAAGAGAGAAGCGGAAAAAATACTCCGGGAGCTGCACACGACGACATGTGGGCAAACTGCAGCAGTCCATCTATACATAAAGCTTCAGAGGAGAGGGGTATACTGGCTTAGTATGTCAGTGCAAGCAGCGGCCCTTCAAGACAGTTGCGCTGATTGCCAAGCCCCACCACAACTCTCCGAAGTCTGCACAGCCGACGGGGTAGATTGGAGACAACCATATGTGGATTTCATCCAAAACGGAAAATTACCCAGTGACAGGCAGGCGTCCCTAAAAATCCAAAACAAAGCGGCGCGTTTTTTCATGCATGAGGGGATTCTCTACCGCAGAAGCTATAGTAATGCTATGTTAAGGTGTTTATCGGACGAGGAGGCCGCTGAAGTAATGACTCGGTCCCACAATGCAGAACATCAAGGAATGCGGAAGTTGTTTCTACAGCTCTATGAAGGCGGGTTTTACTGGACCACTATGGAAAGCGATACCGCAGAACATGTGAGAAGATGCCTCAACTGCCGAACACACGGAGACCTAATCAGAACACCCCACACCCTGCTGCATAGCGTGGTAACACCATGGCCATTCCATAGTTGGGCTTTAGACATTATAGGGCAGATCAACCCGATGTCCTCGAAGCGCCATAAGTACATAATAACCGCCACCGAGTACACCACGAAATGGGTCGAAGCGATACCTCTCAAAGACTACGCCGGGGCAACTATTGCAAAATTTATCAGAGAATATATTATTTGCATATTTGGCGCGCCCATGATTATCAGGGCGGATAATGAAAAGTTTTTTTGTAAACAAGGACGTAATATATTTGCTACGCCAATATAATGTGAGGCTTCATATGTCAACCCCCTACTATCCTCAAGGGAACGGGCAAGCCGAGGAGAGCAATAAGACGCTCATCCGGATCTTGAGCAGGACAGTGGAGGACCACCACAGAGAGTGGAACGAGCAGCTCCCGCTCGCGGTATGGGCATACAAAATCTCGAAACTGAGTTCCACGGGGGCGTCGCCATATTCTACGGTCTATGGGGAGGATGCAATTTTACCAGCAGAGATTGCAATTCCATCTGCGAGGGTAGCAGTGCCTAGCCATACGACACCATACGAAGTAAGCCGCTTTGCCCATTTAGATACAATAGAAGAGAGGAGAGCCCGGGCGGAACGGTTTGCTGAGGCGTACAGGAAGCGCACATCGAACTATTATAATCAGAACGTAAAGGAAAGGAGATTCGAGGTAGACGATTTGGTCCTTAAGATTGCTTCTCACGTGCAAAGAAATGCTAGTGCAGGAAAATTCGCCGCGAAATGGGAAGGACCCTTCAGAGTAAGAAAGGTTGCAGAAAGCGGGTATTACAAGCTCAGACGCATGAATGGCACAAAAGTCAAGTCACCCATCAACGGTAAATGGATAAAGAAGTTTTATGCATAAACAGATCAATGTAAAACTCTTGTTTCAAATAAAAGTCGATTTTGATATATGATTCGTAACGACTAACAAAGATCGCGGGGACGCCAATGGCACCCAATTGATTGACAAAATGATGCGGGAATGCTAATGTCACCCGATCGGCTGACAAATTTACTAAAGGTTACAGGAATGCCAATGGCGCCTGATCGACTGACAAAAGGTTGCGGGAATGCCAATGGCGCTCGATCGACCGAAAAAAGGCTGCGGGAATGCCAATGGCACCCGATCGGCTGACAAATTTACTAAAGGTTGCAGGAATGCCAATGACGCCTGATCGACTGAGAATAGGTTGCGGGAATGCCAATGGCGCCCGATCGACTGACAAAAGTCTGCGGGAATGCCAATGGCGCCTGATCGGCTAAAAAATTTACTAAAGGTTGTAGGAACGCCAATGACGCCTGATCGAATGACAAAAGTTTACGGGAACGCTAATGGCACCCGATCGACTGACAAAAGGCCGCGGGAATGCCAATGGCACCCGATCGGCTGACAAAAACGCCGCGGGAATGTCAATGGCGCCTGATCGACTGACAAATTTACTAAGAGTTGCAAGAATGCCAATGACGCCTAATCAACTGAAAAAAGGTTGCGGGAATGCCAATGACGCCCGATCGACTGACAAAAAGTCCGCGGGAATACCAATGGCGCCCGATCGGCTGACAAATTTACTAAGAGTTGCAGGAATGTCAATAGCGCCCGATTGACTGGAAAATTTATTAAAGGCTGCGGGAACGCCAATGGCACCCGATCGGGTACGCAAACTTACTAAAAGACACAGGAATGTAAACGGGGGAGTAGCCGTGTTCTACACAAATCCCGCCCTCCCAGTTCCCTGTTAAGAAAAACAAATAGGGGAGTATGCGCGTTGCACATACATCCCGCCCTCCCAGTTCCCTGTTCAGAAAAACAAATAGGGGAGTAGGCGCGTTTAACATACATCCCGACCTCCGGATCCCCATCAAATAAAAAAAGAGGGGAGAATAGGCGAGTTTAACATAAATCCAACCCTCCCAACCCCCATAAAGAAAAACGAAGGGGGGAGTAGGCGCGTTTAACATACATCCCGTCCTCCGGATCCTCATCAAATATAAAAGATGGGAGAGTAGGCGCGCTTAACATAAATCCCGCCCCCCAACCCCCCATTAAGAAAAATGAAGGGGGAGTAGGCGTGTTTAACATACATCCCGCCCTCCGGATCCCCATCAAATAAAAAAAAAGGGAGAGTATGAGCGTTTAACATACATCCCGCCCTCCCAGTTCCCTGTTGAGAAAAACAGAGGGGGAGTAAGCGCGTTTCACATACATCCCGCCCTTCCAGTTACCAGTTGAGAAAAACAAAGAGGGGAGTAGGCGCATTTAACATACATCCCGTCCTCCGGATCCCCATCAAGTAAAACAAAGAGGGGAGCGTAGGAGCGTTTAACATACATCCCGTCCTCCCAGTTCCCTGTTGAGAAAAACAGAGGGGGAGTAGGCGCGTTTAACATATATTCCGCCATCCCAACCCCCATTGAGAAAAACGAAGTGGGGAGTAGGCGCGTTTAACATACATCCTTCCCTTCTAATCCCCGCTAAAAAAAAGAGGGGGGTAAGAGGAAGAGAGGGTAAATACGCTTTATCACAAGTTCCTACCCAGCGTCCCTGTTAAAAGGAGGGATGGAATAAGCATATCCTTAATTAAACCCTCACAAATAGAGGGAGAGAAGGAAGGCAGACGGAGTGAAATACACAATATAGAATAAATACCCGAGTACAAACGAAAGCTAAAAAAAAACTAATTAAACCTAAGGACAACAAGTCGTCTGTCACTCATTCATCATCTGATAGTAACACACGACAATGAGCAATGTCTGCATCTACGGATTGCACCATTAAGAGTGCTTCCTCACGCTGATCAATAGCAGTAGCCAACGCATAATCGGTTTCATTAGCCAATTCATCGAGCTCCTTTATTTCGCCGGGAACCTTTGATTTACGAGCAGCGGCTAGCATTTCCTCTCGACCATGATAAATCGCACGCATCTTGTCCACGTGCACCACCCGAGAAGCCAACAACATATATATCTCCCCCCTCAAAAGGAGCAAACGCCTCAACTCAACAGGGATATCAAAGGAGCGAACAAGCACGGAGATCGCTGCAAGGGTTAAATTATACCCGTGCAAGTGAGGGGAGGCCCGCCCAGAGATAGATAGACGATAGTCAGCTATGGCTTGATCTATACTGGCCATCATCACAATGGAATCTTCAAAGAGCTGATCGGCAGCTTGGCGGATCTTAACCGTCTCGTCTAATGCACGGCGGATTTGCGCGTATACGCGCCCCTTCGCTCGAAACCTTTCAGTCATCTGAAATGTATCGTATTGATCAGAAAATTGGGCCCGTTTGGAATCCCTGTCAATCTCCCTCCGCGCCTTGAGCGCTTCAATCTCCGCTTTTACTAGCAAAAGCCTTGCGAGTTCCTCCTCTTTATATCGAGGGTCAACCAACGAGGGTATCGTCCCCAGCGAAAATACGTAACCATGAAGAACATATGCCATTTAGAAAAAAAGAAATAAGCAGACAATTTGGATCTCAAAGAAGCTAAAGTTGTATATTTATAGAGAATCAGGAAAGAATGAACGATTACAACGACCACAAAACCACGGATGACACGTGGACAACATCGAAAGGGGGCCGTACTTCGAGAAATACTAAAAAAAAATATATACTAATTTTGTTTTTAGTCTGCCAATAACGAAAGGCAGCGAGCAATGTCTACGTCCAGAGACTCCACCATCAGGCGACTGTTACTGACTTGTACGTCAGCCAAGCGCAAATCTTGATCAGCCTCGTGAACTCATTTAGTAATAGCCTGAATGATCTTGTCCTCGGCCCCATCCCCTTGGTAAGTGAAAGGGTGTCCTCGTGGTCATCATATTCTCTACGCGTTTTGTCTCGGTGGAACAAACGAAGAGTCCACAGCATTCCCGCTTCCTCCCTTAGAACAAGCAGACGCGCTAGTTCGTCCTCAACATAAGGATGAGGTACAAGTGAAGTGGTCGCTGTTAAGACCAGAGTGTGACCGCATCACTAGGTTGGAAATCCAGAGGCGACAATCTGAAATAGTCCGATCTATTGTAGCCACTATCGCTAGGGAATATGCATACAACTGATTAGCCGCGCCGTGTGAAGTAGCGGTATCATTCAGAGCGCGTTGAGTCTCTGACGACACCCGACCCGCTGGCTCCGTGTCTAACTCGGTTTTATAAGCTTCAGACACCTCCCTAAACTTAGTATTCGCGCCATGTCTATTAGCAATTCTACGCTCCCGTAACGCTTCGACTTCAGCCTTCACAAGCAGCAGACGCTTCAGTTCGTCATGCTTGAACATCAAAAATGTTAATGCAGGAATAGGTGCTAAGACTAGCACGTACTCGTGGAGAGATTCAGCCATGCAAGTCGAGTATCCCACAAAAGGAGAGAAGAAGAAATTAAGGAATACGATAAGAAGGCACCGGTTGTACATATATATATATATATATATATATATGAGAGAGTGACATCATTCACGAGGCAGTAACCGGTGATCTTCTCCACGCACAAAGACATGCATATGCTGACTCGATCATGTGAGTGTGACTATAAGGTTATCTTACGACTAACCTCATAGTCAGGGGACTAATGTTGATACATGAAAAATATTCCCCTTAAACCAGGTGAGGGTTCCCCAAAGATGGGAAAGGACACATGTGAGACATGGGGACTTGGGGACTAAGGTCCAAGTCCACCAAAGAAGTACCCATGAGATGGAAGGGACAAAGGAGGAATTAACAAGGAAGAAGGAGGCTACATTAGAAAAAGCGATGGCATTAGTGGTAATTAAGGAGGTTTAGGACACATGGCAAGATGTCATAAAAAGGAAGGGGTTTTGGAAAGTCTATATAAAGAAGGACAAGGTACAATGGAAAGACAACTCTCCCCCATACTATTCTAAGAAAAGTGAGGTCATCTTGGTAGACTAGGACGGGTAGAACATAACGAGAATTCGTATTAACACTTAGGATCTAAGAATTCAATTTCTTGCAACCTAAATTAATTATTAATCACCTAAACCAAGTCATTTCCTGAAATTTTATTATTGGAAAGGAGTGAGCTTGCAATACGATTTTTTCACAGTTTGAAGTTTATAGAAAATTAAAAGCCCAAAGTAAATAATTCTTATGAAAAGAATTATTATCAAACGTAACTTCAAACATCATGAAAAGAAATAAACTTTTCTAACCAAAGGAATTAGCTAGCATAGCAATTCGTAAGAGTGTAGAAAGTTCGCCTTGAAATCCAAAGAAGAATGAATGAGACAAAAGATATAGACGTCATGGGTTGGCTCATAAATCTTTTAGGTCCATGAGCTCACGGTTGAGTCTTTGGAGCAACAAAGAGAAAATATATAATTTTTCCTTTGTAGGTTGCGAACTAAAAAAAAAGGTTCACGAACTCAAACACACAAAAATTTACAGGAGAATGCAAGCCTCAATAGGTTCGCGAATTCAAGCCGGTAGGTTCGTGAACTCAGATGGAAAAAAAAACTTTGGGAGAATTTTTTTTGTACTACGTTTGCGAACTCAAATGCAAAAAGGCTTTAGGAAATTTATCTTTATGTAGGATTGCGAACTCACATATATAGGTTCACGAACTCAAGTGAAAATATAGCTTAAGAGAAGGCGTTCCTCTATAGGTCCGCGGACTCCCGGTAATAGGTTCACGAAATCAAAATAAAAAAGCTCTCATAGATAATCTCTACAATAGGTTCATGAATACACCGTAATAGGTTCACAAGACCTTATCTGCCTTTGATTTTGAGTTCTTTAAGCTATAGGTTCACAAACTCAATTTTTATGTTTGTTAACTCAAGTAAATGAAAATCATTAGTAGTAGATTACCGAATTAAAATTTTACAAACTCAAGAACGAATTTGTAAGTCTTGAAATTTTTATTAACACTTGTGCTTTTTCCTCAAGCTTAGTTTCAAGTTCTTCAAGTAAGTGCTTGGAAATCGAGACATCACTCAACTTAGCAAGAAGCTAATCTGTGGTATGATCTTCTTTGAATTAATCAACTACTAAAGTACTCTATTTTTGCTAAGGTTGATAAATAGATAGAAGAAAACGGGTTGAATAGGAAAATAGGAAGACCTTGTTATTAAGTTTTATCTTAGCTCTCAGCTCTAAAGCTCTCCAGTTATCAGTTGTTGTCATATACTATATTTTTTCACGAAAAACTCTCCTTTTGACATAATAATGAACTTATACTACCTTTTATGCTACTTTTGGGGACTTCAACGATCTGATTTTCATATATAAACTCATAGTTTATGTTTCCAAAATATATATACGACAATAACAATGAATTTATGATTCACGATTCAATATACAATTCGACTGTTTAAACTGAGTAGTGTCACGATTCACGATAAAGGGTATTTAAATGATTTTTGTTAGAGGGAAAGCAAAAAGTGATTCGAGGAGTGCGAAAATCGTGACCGACTCGCTAACTGGACGTTTTGTATATGGACTGTTGACGCAGACAACATTACCTTAGTTACACACAGTCGCTTCACATGCTCACAACCAATCCCAATCTAACCTAACCTAACCTAGGGTCAAAAAAGTTAAAAGTTTAGAAACCAAAACTCCGGCATTCTTACTTCTCTTTGAAAAAAGATGATAAAACAAGTTCTCTCGTTTTTTACTTCTTTTCTTCTGAAATTCTTCTAGCTGCATATCGCATAACCTTTCTGGAATCGAGAGATATATATGAAGTGAAATAGAGGAAGCAATGTCTGCTGTGGTGAATTGAATCATGAACTCTATTCTGCAATGTGGTCAGAATTCCTAACTTATCTCGTTGATTCTTTACAGAGGTATTTGAGATGCACATGGAAGAGTTACGTGCAAAGCAAGGTGAAATCTTAAAAAGAGATGTTAACATTAAACTTCTAGAAGCTATAGTTCAAACCCTTACCGGTGGAAGAACATTAAAAGTAGATTAGGATTAAACTATGCAGTAATTAAACAAGCAAGACAAAACCAACCTATTTAACAACAACAAAAAAAAAAGAACGTTTTGCAAACGAGAATGGTGTTGAAAAATTCCGGGTACCTCTGATTCTTGGTTTCCTGTAACATCATGTATTTTTGAAGACAAAGATTTTTGGTTCTCAAAATCTAAAAACTGATGACCTACCATTGTTGACGCATATTTAGGGGAAAGTGTCAAAGTCTTGATGGTAATTTTATGGTTTATGGGTTAATAGGAAGTAGAAAATACCATATAGTCCTAGAAATAATATATTAGAGTGAGTCTAATCCAATTGACCTAGTCAATTGTTTGTTTGGTCCTTTTTGTAAATATAAATTATAGTTTGGTCCTAGAAATAATGATTTGGCCCTAGGGTGGACAATACCCATGCGGGATGATGTCATGGATGATGTAATTGTCAAATGGTAGTGGCAGAAATACCCTTTTAATTGGGACCATATATATATACTCATTATTAAGAGAGAAAATAATAATTTTCAGATTTATTTTCTCTCACCTCTATTTTTCCGGAGATACTTTTTTTTCTTATTCTTTTTTCTTTCTCTTTTTTCTTTTTGCTGCTACTGTTGAAGATTAAAGATGAAGATTTATTTTTAAAGATTGATTTGATTTGATTATAGAGACCGATTTGGTTTTTGATTACAAAGATTTTGATTTTTGAGTACGAAAATCTTGATTTGATTATAAAAATCGAAGATGAACTCATGTTGAAGATGATGAAGACGATGATGATGAAGATAATGACGAAGAAGATGAAGATTTATGTGTTTTTTCGTCGTTTTTGTTGCTGCTGTTGTTGAAGATGAATGACGACGATGATTTTGATGAAGTTCATTGTTGTTGCTGTTGTTGAAGAGGACGAAGAATTTATTTCTGCTATTGTTGAAGACGACGAAGACGATGAAGAAGATGATGCTGCAATTCATTCCAGAAATGAATTCTTTTTTTTTTAGGTTTTTATATGGAGTTCATTTCTGGAATGAACTCTGTTTTTTTAGGTTTTATATGGAGTTCATTTCTGGAATGAACTCTGTTTTTTTTTAGGTTTTTATATGGAGTTCATTTCTGGAATGAACTCTGTTTTTTTTTTAGGTTTTTATATAGAGTTCATTTCTGGAATGAAATTCTAGTTTTCTTAGGTTTTTATATGGAGTTCATTTCTGGAATGAACTCTGTTTTTTTAGATTTTTACATGGAGTTCATTTCTGGAATGAACTCTGTTTTTTTTTAGGTTTTTATATGGATTTCATTTCTGGAATGAACTCTGGTTTATATGTTTTCTGAAAAACTAAGTAGAAATTAACAGGAGTTCATTTTGACGAATGAACTGTTACAAAAAAATAAATAAAAATTAACACGGAAGGGTAATTTTGTGTATTTTATATTTTTAAATTATTATGGACCAAATAGTAAAGACGTTTTCCCAAAGGACTAAACAGACATGGGCCCTCTTACAAAAGGACTAAACGATATTTTTCCCCAGTAGGAAGTTAGGGTGAAGGGCATTATGGTCCGGGAAAGAACAAAACTCTACTCATTATACAAAACTATCTAGTTAGAGTCGATCATGATTTCGCACTCGTCGAATCATTTTTTGCTCTTCTCTAACAAAAATCTATTTAAATAATTATCGGTTGAAGAAGCAAGAAATTTCTTTTGTCAAAACAAAACGGAATCGGGCCATACTTCTAATATACGAACCTTATTACCGGAATCCATTTCCGTCCTTGAGAGAGGAAGATTTTTTTGCACAGTAAGTTAAAGAGTTTAAGAACGCTTGATAGGTAGAATCGTTTCACTGTTCCTTTTAATTTAAACCTCTACCACGGGAAACAATAAAACTAAAACCCTAATTTAAAACCTTATCCAGTTTGGCATTCAAAAATAGTTGTAAAGAAATCTAAACTGGTTAGTTTACTTGATTATACAAAGGTTATTTGGATTAGATATTTTCTCGAATACTTTCGAATTCATTTTGACATAATTAACAATTCCTCTATGTAACTACTTTTTGAAGGAGATTTGATGGATATGATAGAATCAATTGAAGATATTAGGTTGCAAGATCCACCAGAGGAGGCATTGACATCTGCTGATCTTGGATCAAATTTGGAACTTCAGAGCACGGTGATGATGTAGCACTTCTTCCATATGATAGAGTTGATTCATTTATAACTGGTGAGTGTTCTATCGCAGAATGTCCAACGCGATTTCATATTAAAAAGGAAGAAAACGTACCAGATGGAGTTTGACTAGTTACAATAGTGATGAATATCTTGAATATCGGCTGTAAGTGAACCTCCTTTTGCCGATCAGGGATGGTCTGGATGCCCACATAATAGTCCTACATGGGCTATCAGCCAACCAAACTTTGCTTATAGTGAACCTCCTTTTTTCTCTTTGTGTTTTTGTTACCTACAGAGCATTTTCTTTCAATAATTATTATAGCTTCATCACTGGATAGTCCCGATGAAACTAAATAATGTGCAATGACTTGCATTTCGAAAGAAAGATTTAATACGCAACAAATTGAATGGGCAAGTATGTTGGTTTTAACATGTTTACCTAGTTCGGCACTTAAGGTCTCAGGAAACTGACAGTGTGTATCCCTTGTGAGTCTGTGACATTCATTTATACGATAATTTGTCTTTAGAATACTTCATAGGAGACTGTTGTTATGAAAGAATATATATTTTATTGGTTTTGGATTTTCGAATTTTAGAGCTTATAACTGCGTGCTATAGAATTTTGAGTGCCACCAGACGTTCTTCCCTCATCTCAAGAGAGAACTCTTTCGTGCTGATCTTTCCGGGAAAATATTATCTTCACATATGATAGATTCTCTACTGAATTTAACGGGTCAATGCCCTGCAGATACTGGTGCTCATTTGGTCCAGAAAACTATGGAGAGGGCGGAGAAAAATTGCCTAGCAGGAGACATTGGATAAACACTAAAAAATGAGCTGCTAGTTCTCAATCTATGAGGGGATGTACTTGCCATTTCATAGTGAAGCGTTTATATGCTCGTCCATCAACTGCACTACCTATATACAATGATAGACGTCTGGATTTGTTTGCCATGCCCACTAGACCGAGATGCTATAGGTCCTAGTGCAAAAACAGTTCCGTACATTTGTGATGAAATCCAACAACAAACAATGGCATTGATCTATCTGGGCATCCCCGTGGAGAATTATTGCAGAATCACATTGAAAGTGTTCAACGCTACTGTGGCTCGAATTCCAAAGTTGAAAGTTAGTATGTCTGCATCAGAGTATGTCCGTAAAATGGGGTTGATTTTCAGACGGTCAACACATGAGTTGGATCTGGATGATCAAGTTAGCATAAGATTGTGGGTAGAGAAGAACAAGAAATCAACTTTTATATACCAAGATGCGTCAGATACTGATTCATTCATCTTAGGGATTCAGACAGAGTGGCAGTTGCAACAAATGATCCGTTTTGGACATAACAGTCTCATGGCTGCTGATTCAACATTTGGCATCAAGAAGCTAAAGGTAGGGAGTAAAAATATGCAGTTTGTTTACAATGCTCAGGTATTAATATGAGCTTTGATCAAATCTTTTATTGATTTATTATTGTTCTGGCAGTATCCTTTGTGTACATTTCTTGTGTTTGACTCAAGACATTATGCCCTTTCAGTTGCTTGGGTCATAACATGTAGCTTTGCCAAGCAAGATGTCTCCAAATGGATGAAAGATCTTGTTGACCGAGCTCGTTCGATCGACTCTGCTTGGAAGATCAATGGGTTTATGATTGATGATGCGGCTGCAGAGGAGGATCCAGTCGGGCAAGATTTTTAAGTTTTTACTCGTGTACCCTATGCTGTAATATGGAGCTGTGGCGCTCGTCATGCATTGTTTTCCAACTAGAAAACCTAATTTAGAGGGTATTTTACTCATCCACAATGAGTGGCTTTAATTACAGTGAAAGAAGTGAGCAGAGGATAATAATGAACCTCTATTTAGATTTGCGGTTTAGGTTGGGAAATTAGGTCGTCTAGGTACCAGAACTGCCACTTTGGCGCCTAAGGTATGCCTAGGTGGCGCCTTGTGCAACACAGATTGTACCTGTATTCAGCTGAACAGCATGAGAAGCTCATAATTTAGATTTTAATATTCACACTTCATGCAGTCAGCAAGAGTTATTTAGAGAAACAAATAACTGTTTATTAGTTTGCGATCTGAAGCACTTGTTAAAGGAATAAAAATCTAGGAAGGACTGAAATCGTAAGTATGCTAATCCTTGTGTTACCATTGGATCAGCACCTTGTGCGTGGGGACCAAGTCAAAACTGGGGCTTCATTTGTGTTTTAGTAAAAGACTTAATAACCTATCCTTTTGCAGTTTCAGGTCTTGATTTCGTTAATGACTGATGTTTCAGGGAAATATTTTGCTGTCCTGTCCTTTTCCCTCTCTGGCGTGTCCGTAGGTCATGGCTCCGAAACATTGTCAAGAGATGTCATAACATTGAAGTTCCGCGGGAGATGTCTAAATGTCTTGGGCAAATTGCCTATAGCATATGGGGAGGTGTGGATTCTGTAGATATCATGGAGGAATTCATTCAAGGATTTGTTGACCCATGCAATACTTCAAGGCCTGTTGGGTCCCTAAGATTGGTTAGATAGTGTTTCCTCCTTCATCATGTATGTTGAGGATCTATTATGATTTGTTGATCTTGTATTAACCTTGTAATTTACCTTAACTTGCTGTACATAGAAATGTGGCTCGCAACTACGAGATCTCTTCCGCTTGCCAGCCAGGAGGCTTGTGGTGCCATTGGAGGCTACCATTTGAAGCTGAAGCTTATATTGTATGATGATTCACATCTAGGATCACTGCAGCGAGTAGATTGGTTAGTCCACAAGCTGAACACTGAATTACACCCAGGCTAATGGTTCAACCGCTGTGCTGATGAAATTGATTCTTTTGAAACTGTTAAGGAGGATTATATTGCATCATCTTCATGGCATCGAGCTTCGTAAATTCCAGAAAATGTTGTTATCTTCGACGACCAAGATCGCCTCTTTGACAAGGTCATTAGTCAGAACGACCCTAGTCAGACACATATAGCGTGGAATTCAGGGTCAGATTTATCTCTTTGTTACTGTTCGTGGTCATTTCAAGGAAACCTTTGCAAGCATGTGATAAAGGTGAATATGGTGTGTAGTAATAATGGCCAGGTCATCGACGTTCACTGTTATTTCAGTCATTCAGATCAATTATGCTCAATTTGTGGCAAAACCCCATGGATGATTCAGTTGCACTTGATCAGTCACTTGCATGGTCCAACCAGATGTTGGACCAAATTCAGAGATCAGTTGAGTTGGATAACTCTAATGGTGTTTCCAATATCGTAAAGAATTTACCCTTGAAATGGACTGCTAAAAAAAGGTAGAACATCTACTGGCCATCCATCTTCTATCCTAGGACTTCCTGCTCATCTGAAGAGAAGCTCCCGAAGTGTTGCAATCAAAAGGAATAGGAAAAAAAACCATGTTGAGTTGAGCACTTGATTCAAAAAAAAAAGAAAAAACCACCCTCGTCAATTGAAGAGTGCTTTCTCAAGGTATGTTTCCTAATGATCTTAAACTTTTCATGTTGACTTACCATGTTGAGTTGAGCACTTGATTCAAAAAAGAAAAGGAAAACCACCCTCGGCAATTGAAGAGTGCTTTCTCAAGGTATGTTTCCTAATGACCTTAAACTTTTCATGTCATGCTATGTTCAGTACAGATTTCTCTAATAGTATTGTCATAGTTGTTTGGCTTATTATACACCACTGCACCATCTTACATTTGGTAGAGCTTACATTTAAAACCCTCTCCCTTGTATGAGGGATGCATAAGAAAATTGCTGACTTTTCATGTGACCTCTTGAACTGGTTGATATATTTGTAAAACACTTTCCGACCATGGATGAGAATATTTTCAGCTCAATAATGATTACAGATGTTGTGCCATCTAAGCCTTTGGTTCCATTTCTTTCGATTACATGCAGTTAAGTAGCTCCAATTTTCAGGGAAAGTTGAATTCATTGTCAGGGCGGTATGCAGTTTCTTGGTCTGGGTCTGGTGGTCAGCTGATCCGTTATGTCCTAGTCGTACTAAAGGTGAGTCCAGGAATGTTCCGAAGGGTTTCAACTGGGGAAATCATCAATTGGCTCCATGGAACTACCCAAACGTACTACTTCTGGTAGTAACAGCTTCAACGTAAGAATTATGAATCAACTCTCGAAGGCATAGAAGGAATGGATTTTGACAACTCTGAGAGGGACAAATCTCAATGTTAGTCCGTGTTGCTGCTTATGGTAAAACTTCACTCGTTTTCTCTCTCCTGTGTAAATTATAAACTTGTTACGACCTTTTTCTTTAAATTGGAATTGCAATTTATACTGAAAGGAAGTTATGTGGTCGAAAGAGCTGCAAAAGATAATAAAAGAAGATCAATTGAAGGGAAGTATTCCTAATTCTTTTTCAGTTTACAGTATCCACGGACGTATAAGCATTAATGTAAGCTTTCCTGCATTGGCAAGGTTGACTGGTTGTGACGAACTGGGTATAAATACAACTCCAACATGTTGGTACAAGGTGCAAGTTGTGGGCAAAACCTAGGTACCAAATGACCAAAACCCTGTTTTTAACACAAGTCTACATAAACATCCTTGAACCTCACGTCCCTAGAACCGAAATATAGAATGACGTTCCTGTGAATTTGGTCACCACCACCGTATCCACAGAACAAAATCCCGCATAACTCTGAGATATTCTTCGAACTTGTGTCTTATATCTTTACTGTGAGCTTATCTCATTGCTTTGTTAAGGTTCATTCAGATCCACTAGTGGGGTTTGGAAGAAACAGGACACTCTGGAATGCCATAACATGTAAGTCTACGATATGTCGATGTAACCGCCGTAAAGTCATTGGATACACCGACCTGAATTCGAACATTGTCGGCACCAAATATTTATATAAAAGAAAAAAAAGGTCTCCAACATGCATGTGGTCATAAATCATGAAGCCATTACGTGTGAAATGGTGAATCGGTCCTACGTGCAAATAAGAGGACTCCTCACCCTAGTTAGCAATTCGGTGAATAATTCGCGAATTATTCCGAACTGGTCGTACACGAACAATTCGCCCGAACAAATGCAACTCCGACTCCAATACGTGCGATTTCATTACCTTCCCGAACAATGCGCGATTTTTACGTCCCGAACAAAGATTCGGCGAACTAAATCGGCCCATAATGCTCCTATGAAACACTGACCCAATTGTTATTGGGATTTTTGAATAGCATATTGCAGGGCCCAATTAACCTTCCTGACATATTACTCCCCTTGAAGGCTCTGTTCCACTGAGCCAATGACTCTTTTGTGCTGACGTTACATTTATTTTGGATATGAAGGTGATTGTATACACGCATCACATTTTCTCCACCATATTTAAACTTTTCTTCATATTAATACATGCCGACTTTTGTGTACCGAACTCATATATCTAAAACGAATTATACACGTACGTATGCCGTTCCGTATTACTGCCGTATCACGAACCGTTGACCGGACTCTTGACCGAATTCGACTTTCATAAATCCGTATAATTGACGTACGTATCCCGTTCCGTACGTCTCCCGTATCCCGAATTGCTAACTAGGCTCCCCACTCCAGTAGAGAGGTGGGGTAAGTTTGGTTTTTAGGGCCCCATAATTTTCATGCTTTCTGTTATCACATACGTTGAATTTAATCCTGTGTGTACACTCTAGCATTCCTAGAATGTAACCCCATGTTATGTCTGACTAGTCACACTAATCCCCACCTCATGATCACTCTTTAGATTCAAAAGTGATTGTTAGCAGCCAAGTTCAGTCTCATCACATCCATGCATGATATCATGGGTCTCTCTCCCTCTCTAATCTCTAGGAATGTTTTGCCATTTAGAAGACATGCCATGTTATATTTCTTCATAGGGTTTGAAAATGGAAACACAACTTTCGACAAGAAATACGTACATAGGAAGAAAGAGAAGGTGAACAAACCCCCAAACCACATTGCTTGTGCATTCATCCAGTTCATCAGAGTTTCGATTTAGGTTACCTAGAAAAAACTCTAGAACTTGTTATATTGATTCTTTGTTCCGATCTACTCTTGATTAAGGTTTTATTCAATAAAAAACTTGTTTTTCAGCGGTAGAGATTATAGTGAGAAAGTAAAGTACACTAGTCACCTAAACTCAAGTCATTCCTTGGGAGGAATTTAGGGTTCTTTGATAGACCAGATGTTAGACTGCTTTTCACAGTTTCTGTCACGCACTCTTTCTTCATTTTCACTTATAGTCTCTGGACAAGAAAAAGAAATGGAGAGAATTGTGTGGTTGCTAATTACGTTAGTTTTCCTTGAATGCACGTAAAAAATGTACTACCACTAAAGATTTCAAAAGCTTACGATCCGCCACCTACGCATATAGGTGGAATCATATAGTGATCTAATAAGTCCTCGACAAATGTCATTTTTCCAATTTTATCATTGCTTACTAATTGCGATTAGTATTTTAAATACAAAAATAATTAGTCTTTAAAGGAAAAAGTTAAAGTTTAATGGCTAGTTTAATGCGACTAAACTTTTTTTTCCTCCTTGTACCAGACAAAGTAAGTACGTGTTGATTCTTTTCATGCTTTTCTAATCGTTCATCCAAATATAATTTCATCTAATCATCTCTAATTAGAATCTCTTAAACCGACCAATTCAATCTGTTAGTATTAATAGATCGTTATCTAGTCAACCTAACTTCATTTTAAAGTTTTCTCTTTTTGTTATAGTGGCAATTCTAACTTCAAAAGAAAAATCAACAGCAACGTGGTGGTTGAAATTAAGTTTTAGGTTCTTCGTGATTCTGATTTAGTGGTTGAGAATTATGGATTTTTGATTAATCCCCACAGTTTTAATCAGGTGGTATAGTTTTTGTTGCATTCAGGTTGTCCACATTGCTGACTCATCTACATGTTTGCATGACTCAGTTAGATCTATCAGTCAAAGAAAAAGACCGACCCTTAAGCTTAGATTTTTCTCTTGTTTGCATACTTAGGGACCTGGATGTCTTTTTCCTTATCTCAAGACATCGACGTATGAAAATGTAAACGCCTATTCCTAATCCTAAACGGAATGTAACGACACAGGGGTTGTTAATAAAGCAGTTCTTTCGTAGGCTTGTTTTCTTATCCCAGAAGGAAATTCACACCGACTAAATAGTATACGTATAGGTTGATGAGAGCAGATATTGATGGCTATCATCGCGAGTACGAGTCGCGCACATAATTTAACAACCATATCTAAATTACCCAAACAGCATATCATTAAGATAAGCTGAACTTTATGATAAGAGTTATTAATGAAGAAACCACTTAATAAGCATTAAACTTGAATGTATAACCACAAAAGTTTTGATTGTAATGGAGTGACTCCATCTTGTTGAGGATGAGTTTGTGTTGATGTTAATGTACGTATACTAAGGATAATCCTTGAATCAAAATGATTTTCTTCACAAGTTGGAATACTGTCTAATGACATAGTCGAGCAGTTTCACATTTTTATCAAAAATCTAAATTAGTGATAAAATTTTTGTTTTACCAAACAAGGAATGATAAATTGATATGAAAAAGTAAGATTGATGATCCATAACGTATTTCTCACCGAAGGAGAGAGCTTTTCTACGGTACTACCAATTCGTAAGCAAACACAAACAACCACAAACCCACGTGAAAGCTGGTTATTTATTTCTTTTTCTGAATGGAAAGCTTGTTGATCTCTGGATTCTTTTTCTTTCTGTGTGTGTGCGCATATCCCTGGATCTAAACAAGCAAAAACCCTTAAAACTTTCACACCCCCACGTTTCATTCCATTTTGATCCAAGGCGAAGAAAAAAGTCCCCACAAAAATCAATATTCAAAATAGACCATACACCTTTTGATGTGGATTGACATGTCTCTTCCAGACCGATTGATGATGACTACCTTAACGGGTTGGGATGAGATCCGAATTTGTGATAGAAGTGTAATGGCTTTGGTTCTTATAAGTGCTAATGCTGAATTCAATAAGAGAATTTTAACAAACTGTCACACTTTGTATTTCCGGTTTAAAAAAGTGTCATTGTTTTTTTCAAAATTTATAAAATGCCATCACCGTTAGCATTTCTGTCTGGACCCACGTAATTGGTCAAAATTCCGTTGACCTGGTCAGGATTACAACATATCGACGGTTGAAGATTTGGTTTCACCAGATTATTACACGTGACAGTTCCAAAATTACTGTCCTATCCTTCGTGGGGATGATAGACCAAGGGTTCGTTTTCTTTTCTCTATTTCAGTCTTGATTCCCTTTTGACTGTTTCGAAATTCAATCACAAAAAAAGGGCTCAACCACCAAACACCATCATCTTCTTCAATCTCTACTAATCTTGAGTTCCAAATCTATGGTAAAACTCATGACTTCAAAGTAGAATTTCAAAATACATCTTCCTAATTGGGGTTCTAGTGTTGTTCTGAATTCTGATGGTGAATTTCAACGAGAAGAATTAAGGTTTATCAAGGAGAGATTAACTGCCATAGATTGAAGGTGATTCGAATGGGATTTTGGAGATAAGATACAGATTGGTGGAGATTTGATTTAGAGTTGCTGCTATTTCAGTCGATTGAGAGACAGATGGAGATGATGTTGTGGTAGAAGATGGTTGTCTTGATAGTCTGATGGTCATGGTTGAAGGAGTTTGGAATATTGATTATGAAGTTTGGGTATTTGTTAGATTTTGAATCCATGAGTTATTGACAGAGATTCAAGACAAAAACTATTGGGGCTATTTGTGGTTGGATCTGGCGGCCTTATGTTTCAGTTGCATACGTTTGGATTGAATCTAAGAAATTTAATGCTTCAATCCGAAAGAACATTTGCAATATGTTCACAGAATCATATAGGACAACTCTTTCAATAGTAAATTTGTCTAGACCTTCGTATATGGCCGGAATTGTCCTCTCCGCTGGTCGATTTTGTTCAAACTGCAAACAAAGGACCCGAATATGTTCCAGTTTCGGATTCAAGAACCATCACTAATGCCAGAGTTCGTTGAAGAAATCTCTAACTGATGATTTGTCTCGACAGTGACTCACTACAACGATAATGAGTCGATTTAACTCACTTACATCAAAACGGTTCGAGGGATTATATGTCTTTTACTAGGATAAATAATTACCACCTATGCATCAATGGATGTTAACTGTTTAATGAAAAAAATTGGATGGAAAAGGTCAAATGTGTGGCATTAAATAAATTCTGAAAAAAACGATGACACTTTCTTAAACATGAAATTGAAAGTGTGACACTTTATTAAAATTCCCGTTCAATAATTTAGAGACGAGGTAGTTTTAGTTATGGTTGATTCACATTTTAATTGTCAATAATTACTGATCCTCGAGTAATTCATTTATGAAGAGATGAGTTTTTTTTGTGGGGGTTGTTTAGGTGGGCGGTCTGTCAAAGAATTTTGGATAAGCCTCATTCAATTATGACTTTGAATAGGTTCTCAGTGCTCGTTCAAGTCAAGGTCAGAATGTTGCGTTTATGCGGCCAATTTAGCTGTCTGTACAATTGACTATTGCCGGATCGGTGACGGTTGTATAAGAAACCTCGGCTATCAGCTATCTATCGGTGGGTCTCAAGTTTCCGGTTCCAACAGTGAAATATATATAACCCAAATGCTGAAGTAGCTGTTGTATTTTGTATTAGTGGTTAACAGGTAATCAATCTATCAAACTGCCTTACCCCATTGACACTAGCTAGGCTGTAGTTAACCTGGTACCAATATATTATTGAACGAACACACCTTTTCAGTTCCCCTGAAAATCAATGTTGGTTGTGCCTGCTAGCTAATTATAGTATTGTTTGTTTTCATGTGATTCTTACCATTTTGTAGATTAATATGGTGGTTAGAAATAGATCAGTATTCAAATTCCTTGTTAGATGAAATCAGTATTTCTTTCTCTCACCAACCCATCTCGCTTCTCTTTATAAGTTTGTCTACCTCTCCATTCCTTCCTTCCTCCCTCTCTGATCCATCTCTCTCTAAAACTAATCACAGCGCCTAGGAGTTAGAAAACAAAAAGGAAAAGAAAGATTTAAGAAAGAAAAGAAAGAAATAGGTTCTCTTTATAAGTGGTCTTGCATGTGCTCCTCGGAATCACATTGTACTTTGTGTAGCCATTAACTAAACAACCCCTCGGGTATCAACTATCTCATTACATCTATATAACCAACTCTGTTTTTCCATTCACTCTCCCTCTTCTCTCTCCCACACTCAGGAATACTAGGTTAACTTGATCAAGGTCTTTCTTAGTTTGTTTGATAACTAGCAAGCACAATGGGTGAAGAAGTTAAACAGGTCTTTCTCATTTGCTTTTCATTGTTTGAGTTTTAATCTAGTTTTTTCTAAAATTGTTGCGCATAATTTCAGGAAGAAACTAAGCAAGAAGAGAAAAAAGAAGAAGAGAAACCAGTAGTAGAAGAAGAAAAGAAAGAAGAAAAGCCAGCTGAAGAAGAAGAAAAGAAACCAGCTGAGGAAGAACCGCCAAAACCACCTCCCGTTGTTGTTTTACATGTTGACATGCATTGTGTTGGTTGTGCTAAGAAAATAGAGAGATCAATCATGAAATGTAGAGGTGAATTTACTTAATTAATCAAGTTAACTATTTTATTTATAACTCCTGTAATCTCTTTAGCTGTCGTTCTCCATCTAAACATATTTTGCCGTGATTAATAATCATTGCAGGAGTTGAAGCAGTAGCAATAGATATGGGTACAAATCAGATAACAGTGAAAGGAATAGTCGATCCACAAGCATTATGTGTGAGAATACAGAAGAAAACTAAAAGAAGAGCAAATATACTATCACCATTACCTGCCACCGAAGGAGAACCAATTCCTCAAGTTGTTACTTCACAGGTAATTTATTTTATTTTTGAAGATTAAATAACTTTAGTATCATTCTTTTTTCATTTTTCTGATTTATTAACCCTTTGTTTGTTTTATGTGGTTTAATTTGGTGGTTGATATTTGTTTATAATTTCAGGTTAGTGGACCTATCACTGTTGAACTAAATGTGAATATGCATTGTGAAGCTTGTGCACTTCAACTGAAGAAAAAGATACTTAAAATGAGAGGTAAAATGTTATGCGCTTCTTCTTATTTTCTGTCATTTTGTCTTTGGAAGTAAAAAGAAACAAGAAAGAGAAAGTCAGTTAAATTTTACTACATAGGTCATAATAGGACATCGATCAAAAAAAAAAAAAGAGAGGTCACAGTAGGACATCTAACGATCATTATGTATATGCGAACATATCTATATTTGATTCCAGGTGAATCTATACTCTTCATCTCAGTGTTACTTGGATATATATATCCACAAATTCAACAAATTGTCTCATCATACCTGTTTACCTCGTACTACGAAAAGTAAAAACGAAAAGTAAAAATTGCATGTAATTCCAAAAGAAAAAGTGGTAATTAATTGAATAAATAGAACAAAAGTAAACTAGGAGACAGGGTTTCATTTTCAAGGAAATGTTTTAATTCAGTATATACTACTGATTTATCTCTAACGATTTCTTTTATGCTTCCGTTTTTCAGGTGTCCAAACAGCAGAAACAGAATTGAGTACTGGCAAGGTAACTGTTACAGGAACAATGGACGCTGAGCGGTTGGTAGATTACGTTTATAGACGGACTAAAAAACAAGCTCGAATTGTGCCCCAACCCGTACCCGAGCCCGTAAAAGAAGAGGAGAAAAAAGATGAAGGTGGAGAAAAACCAGCAGAAGAAGCAGCGAAGCCGGCCGATGAAGAAAAGAAAGAAGAGAATGGTGAAAAGAAACAAGAAGAAGAAAGCGGTGAGAAGAAAGATGAAGAAAAGAAAGAAGATGGTAACAATGGTGAACAAGGACAAAGTAATGAAGAGAAAGGTGGTGGAAATAACGATGAACAAGTGCACAAGGAAGATGAATTTGTTGAAGTACATCATAATGTAGAAACAATGAAAAAAATGATGTATTATTATCCACCCTACTATCATCTTCCTGCAAGAAATTATCCACCCCTTTATGTCATTGAAAGGGTCCCAGCTCCTCAACTATTTAGTGACGAGAATCCAAATGCATGTTGCATTTCATGATTCTGTCACCAATACCAGAAAACCAAGAAGAAAAAAAGCTATTAGAAAAAAAGTTAAAATTGATAACGTTATTATGATTGAATTATAGTACAGTATATAACAAGTTAAGATAACTTTTACGGGTATCTTTTTATTCTTCGGATAATTAATATATATGGGCCAATCAGAAAATGGAATGGGAATTGCATCGAGTATCATCGTATAATAAAGTTCAAATCATATTCCAATGTGTTGTTACGATTTTGTTTTTTGTGCTTGAGCGTTGTATATTTTCTGGCGATTCTTCTTTTGTGAGTTATTAACGGTGTATATTCTGGCGATTTTTCTTTTAATTGTTAATACTTTTAAGTGGGAAGTGGAGAAGAGGGAAAGCTAGACAAGACAATCGTAAGTTTACTATTTCTAGAGCAGAGAAGTGGGGAAATAGGTCCAGAGCGACTTACGTTAAAGATTACCAAAATAACAGAAAATATTTGTATAGAATTGATAATGATAGGAGGAGGAGGAAGAGGGGGGCTACATTTAAGTGTGCACATGGTTCGCTGCGGTTTTAAGTCTCACCAGAACTGAAGTCGGAATAATTGGTTTCTTATTTTTTGTTTACCTGTTTGGTGCGGTTTTTAGTTTTCTTTGGTTATTGTTTGATTAAGAACTAACGAGTAAGTCATCTGTTAGATAAATTTATGTTTATTCCAAGGTCCTTTTCTAGTATAAGGCCACTCGAGACAAGAAGATTTGACTACTATCGCAGATCTAAGTGATTTTAGATTTGTAAGTTAGATCTATTGATTTGCCATCGTTAACAAACTCCATTCTGTGCGATAAATCACTAGAGGAACCAAGTTGTTTTGCAGGTTGTTACTTTGAAGATTAAATCGAAGACTGAAGACTTTGAAGATTTGAGGACTTTGTTTTTTGTTTTGATCTTGGTGTGACTTTCTGTGACTTGATTGAAAAGCGGTTTATTTCGGTAAACATAAGTCTTTTGAGATCCACAAGTTGTTTGTGGTTTTATCATAAACCTTATAATCAAGATTGATTATTTCAGTAGTCATTGTCTTGACTAATCTCTTAACCAAGGTGTTTCAGATTTGGTAACAGATCTTAAACGGAAGATCCTAAACTGGGCTTTTATCATATATTTCAGTATTGTGATTGGAAAGTGAGTTTGGTTACCAAATAATTTTGATCCTTCAACTGTTTGGAATACGATCCAAAGAAATCTTGTCTTACCAGTTGAAAGATAGGTAGCAGAAATTATTGTCAACCATTAAGAAGATCTACTCGATAGATCTACTAGATTTAATCCTAAAGAGAACATTTGTTCTGCTAGGATATCTAGTATTCCGACGTCTATTGAGAACTTCGGTTCTGCTAGATGTTATCAAAAAAAGTACTGTTGAAGCTGAGTAACTAGGATTTTAGATTTCTTGGTATCGTCTACACGAAGTTGCAGGTTTACTTTTTGTAGCGTCTTAATTCATTGAGTATTCAAAACTGGACTAGGTCCCGGGGTTTTTCTACAAGATTGTAGTTTCCTCGTTAACAAAATTCTGGTGTATGCTTTACTTTATTTTCGCATTATAATTGTCATTATATTATAATTAAAGTATTTGCACTCCTACGATTGATCACCTTGTTTAAGATAGCCTTTAATCTTTATTAGATCAAAAAGATTATACAAGGTATGTTTGAATAGGTTGATCAAAAAAGATTGTGGTGTATTCGTACCCTCGTATTTTCAACCTTCTCTTTGAAAGTCTATAAATAAAGAGACTTAAAAAACAGGGAATTTCAATACCTGACACTTTTGTGTCCTAGTTTTATGCTAGAGTCGTCTTTACGACTTAAAGAAATCACTCAAGGTTTCGTGAAGTCAAGTACAACTATCTTTACCTTGATATTCGTGTATCCTGATCTTTTTCTTTCAACATCGAGATAGTTGAAAATCACAAAGTTCTCTTCGTCTCAGACTTTGTGATTCTCGAGATAATACCCGAAAACTATTCTTAGTTCACGATTGTTCTTAAGAGGTGGTTAAAGATCCAGGCTTCTCAGCTAATTGAGTGTAAGTGTTATGGATTGTGAGGTTTGCTATCTTTGTCTATTGCAAACAGATTTCCAAGCGTTGATCTTTTATATAAAGAAAAATCAAATAGGCTTATCTATTAGAGACAGATTGGTATCAAAAGTCTTCACTTAGGGTGAAGCAAAGCTTAGGCTGTAAATGACGTCAGCTAAGGGAATCAATTGCGTAGAGCCTTGCGGGGTTAAGAGATGTAATAAGCACGATTGTAGATGAATAGGGTGCATTCGGTCTCAATTACCCTCCAGTCAGAAGTCTGATAGTAGGCTAGTGTCTGTAGCGGCATAATACAGTTCGGTGTTCAAATTTGAACTAGGTCCCAGGGTTTTTCTAACAAGTGCAGTTTTCCTTTATTAATAAAACTTCTGGTGTCTTGTGTTTTTCCTTTCCGCATTATACTATTTTATCTTTATTACAGGATTAGCATAAGTAGTATGCAACCAATCCTAGTAGATAAGTCCATTTGTGATCTATTATGAGAATCGTTCTTGTAGAATCCGTATCTTGAAAGATAAAAAAAAAGTTTCATACTTGGAAGGATTCAAATTTTCTTTGGGTACGACTAGATTGATCTTGGATATTGATTTTTGAGATCGTCCAAGTACTCTTCTACACAATCAGGTTGACAAACGTTATTGTTTTTACTTTCTGATTATGAATAGAAAGAGATATAAAATCTATATACATATCGTTCGAGGATTTTTAAGTAGGTCTACTTGCAATTGTACTAGGTTTTTTCCATACAGGTTCTCGAACGAAAAAATTGGTGGTGTACTTGGTAGCCTCTTTTTTTCATTAACGATGAAATTGGTTTTGTTAATGGTAATAAAAACACCTAAGTGAGCTAAGAGGAAATAAGTCTTAGTTGTGCTAATGAGAAATGAAGTATTTGAATGTGAAAAATTTGAAGTGAGGATGAGTAGAATATTGACATTTTTAATTGTATTAAAACAGAAATATGATGTTGTTGGAAAACCAAACATGATTAATGGTCAAGTGAATCTCTTTCAATCAAAATAAAAAGTATTATTTAGGGTAGTTTTAGTTTTATTCAACTGAATTTTAGTTTGTCGCGAATTAGTTAATTGAAGAGAGGATGAATAGAATTGTCGTTCTTAATTGTATTAAAACAGAAATATGATGTTGTTGGGAACTCAAAGATGATCAATGACCATATTCATAGTATAACAAAAGCAAACATTTGGATGAGCCTGAAAAAGCGGTGGTCTAACAATACCACCCAATATTTCGCTTAGCAATCTGTATGGACTAACTCCGAAATACTTTCTAGAGAATCAACTAGACAGTCAGCCTCAATCTAGGTAAAAGTATCTCAAGGAGTTAATATCTCTCTCTTGTTTTGATTTACTCAAGCTAATAGAAATCAACGAGTCTTTAATCAAACACAAGGAATAACTTGGATGGTACCAAAGACCAATATCCAAGGATCAATCAATGATAATCAACAACCAAAGGTTAGATTACTCTAATTGATGATCTAACGCACAACCTGTATTATTTCAATTATAAAGATAAAACAATATAATACGGAAATTGAAATAACACAAACACCAGAAATTTTGTTAACAAGAAAACCGCAAATGCAGAAAAACCCCGGGACCTAGTCCATATTGAACACACACTGGATTAAGCCGCTATAGACACTAGCCTACTCCAAGCTAACTTCGGACTGGAATATAGTTGAACCCCAATCAATCTCCCACTGATCCAAGGTACAGTTATGCTCCTACGCCTATGATCCCAGAAGGATACTGCGTACTTGATTCCCTTAGCTGATCTCACCCACAACTAAGAGTTGCTATGACCCAAAATCGCAGGCTTTGAAAATAAACAAATCTGTCTCACACATACAAGTCTATCAAAAGATCAATCTGTCTCCCACAGATAAACCCTAAAGGTTTTGTTCCGTATTTTGATAATAATCAACGTGAACAGGAACCAATTGATAATCCGGTCTTATATTCCCGAAGAACAGCCTAGAGTTATCAATCACCTCACAAAAATCTTAATTGTATGGTAGCGAAACAAGATGTTGCGGAATCACAAACAATGAGACGAAGATGTTTGTGATTACTTTTTATATCTTGCCTATCGGAGATATCAATCTCAAGCCAATCAACCTGATTGTACTCGTACGATAGAAGATGCAAGATCAGATCACACAACTACGATAAAAGTAGTATCGGTCTGGCTTCACAATCCCAATGATGTCTTTAAGTCGTTAACCTGGTTTTAGAAGAAGAAAACCAAAGGTTAAAGGATAATTGACTCTAGCACGCAAACAAGTATCACGCGTAAGGTGTCGGGATTAGTTTTGCACAATACTAGAAATCTCCTTTATATAGTCTTTCAAATCAGGGTTTGTAATCAATGTTAGCTTAGTAACAAAGCATTCAATATTCACCGTTAGATGAAAAACTGATTTAGAGTCAAGTTATTATTTCTCAACCGTTAGATCAAAAACTTAGCTTGTTTCACACAATTGACAATGCATGCTTCTAGGTTTTTTAACCGTACCAAAACGTATGCACTTGTTGGTTCAACAATAATTAACCAAAAGGTTAGCCATATGAGCATTTCATATCAACCATGTTCTTCTTCACCATAACTAGTTCAAATGACTTCAAACGAACTAGTTAGAGAGTTGTTCAATTGCAAGGAAATCTTATGTACTACACAAGACACAATTGAAGAAAAGATGATTTGATTCACTTTAATCGGTTCATGAACTTTTATAGCCACGGTTTTCAAACTGCATTCCTTAGTCTTTTTAAGTTTAAGTTCAGAAATCATCTTCAGATATATAACCTTCTCAAGTTCGCAGACTAGGTTCGTGGACTTAGTTATCGGGAAGAGTTTACAAACTCCAGGAGAAATTCTAGGGTATGAGAACTTCGCCGGTTTGCGGACTGAGTTCGCGAACTTAGCTTCACGCAAGTAGTTTGTCAACTCCAGCAGAAATTCTCGGGTTTGAGAACTTCGGCAGTTCGCGGACTTGGATCACGCCATTCTTCTGGTTCTCTTGATCAACAAAGTTCGAAAAATGCTTATGTCCACCATTGGTTATGTAATCTAAACTCTGATTTCAATCATTGAAACATTCTTAGAGGACGTTATATAGTTGTTACACCATTTCTCGTCAAAGCAATTTTCAAGATGATTGAAACATATCATGACTTTCGTCACATGGTAAAGATAAACTTGATCGAAGCGAAAAGCTTACCAAAAAATATTTCGAGATATAGATAGGCGAGGTATACTCGGCTCGAAATACCAAATATGTATAATCCAAGTCTATATATACAACATACGACTTCTTGTCTAAAAGAGTAGGAGATAGAGTAGATAGACTTTTGAGTGATAGATAAGTTCAAGTTTTCACATACCTTTTTGTCGAGAAGTTCCACCGGTTCCTTGAGTAGTTCTTCTACTTGTATTATGAATCGCCATGAAGTCCTTGAGCTCAACTACACTTTCTATCCTAGTCCGAGACTTAGCTATAATAGATTAGAAATAAAGACTTATAGTTTTGATCACTAACAATGAAAAACATGCTTGATATAGCAACGTATGCGAGTTCGACCGAGCAATGCTTTAACAATCTCCCCGTTTGTCAATTTTAGTAACAAAACTATCAATACATATGGAATACAAAAAAGATAAAGAAACTTTAGTAGCTCCTATTCCACATGTCTAATCTTCTACATTCCTCGAAATCTTCGTCACTTCCAAGTACTCCAATGATCCAAAGGTTGTAAGTTTAGCATCACCGTTGTTGAAGATCCGTAGCTATAACAATGAGAAAACATAGTTCTCGATCATTGTTATACATTGTCATAGTATTATTACACAACGTCAAAGTTCAATTGTATCACAACTTCAACAATAATACTATGATGATATGTATCACTCCCCCTTAGTCAATACTCCATCTCACATGGAAACCACTCCTCCTTACATAATGATCCGCAAACCATATGTATTTGTAGTATGAACTATATATTAATTGTCCCCCTTTTTGTCAATAAAATTGGCAAAGGTACAAGAACGAGATCATAATGAAATTTTCGAGAGAGACATTTCATGACAAAAGGAAAAAATACATACCAACTAATTTAGATGCAATCATAAAGACGAAGCTAAATGTATTCATCAAGGAGTTTAAAGATACAAGATAACCCCTCCAAAATTCCACAGCCGCACACCCCTCAAGATATGACCATTAAGCACAAGTTCAAAAGAACTCTCCCTCATTTGATGTCATTCCAGAAAGAACAACAAGAGCGACCTTAATTTCAAACGAAAAGAAGGATTTTATTGGACACCAAAAACAATGAGAACGATTTTCAATATCCAAAAAACTCAATCACAAGTAAACCCATGATTAATTTAATCGGAATACACAGTCAAATTAAACATAAGAGTAATCAATTTAATTGTCATTTGTTTTGCTCGACATAAGAAAACTTACGGAGCAATAACTAAATAACCAAACAAGATGATTAATTTAGTTCAATATGCTCGACATAACTTATCTCACAGAACACCAACTAAGCCAATAAATCAACTTGGTTGTATAGTGCTCAACATAAGATGCATTACGGAGCCTCACAGTAATACATAAAATATGGATCAGGGATGATCAGTACTGCGGAATACACAAGGATTCATTCTATCTTCAGTCACTATTTACATAATGACAATTAATAGACATAATCCTTGAAAACAAAATATTTTAACCTATCATCTATCAAAGATTGACAATATAGGCTTAACTTTTGTATTTGTCAAAATTCCATTCATTCTTTTACCAGTACGTGAATTCCGAACACGGACGACTTTACTTTTGACAAAGTATGGGACAAACATTGTTCACGGACGTAAACACCAATATCCCATAACAAATTGCAATATAACAAATCATAAAGATTAAAAACTGCAAAACATCATCCTCCAAATATTTTTAGAATTTAAACCAATAAACCTAAAAAAGAACAATAAGATGAAAAATAATAGCTGTGTAGTCACAATCATTGTTATTCAAGTACTAGTTATTCTTCCAACTAAACCAAAAAGAAGATTTACTAGGTAACAAAAAGAAACAAGAAACAAGATTTGAAACACCCTAAACCCTGTCAGCAACTAGAGATTGAACATGGACGAGTTCATCAGTTGCTTTCTTTAGTTTGTTCATCAGAAAAACAAGATTCATTATTGCAATCCCGAGTTCTTCACGAACTACTTCAAAGTCTCGAAGAAGGTTTCCTACCAGCTGTGATGACATCTGAACTGGTAGTTTGTTTCATGATCAACAGCATGAAAGCATGTTATGGAAACTGGAATCAACTCATTAGTTTTGCCCTTCTCGTCTTCATCAATCTTGTTGCTTCTATCCATTGTGCACACGCCAAAAGAATTCAGTAGAATCTTTTCATCTTATGGAACACAATATTTAAGGTATTCCAAACAAACCCTAGAGACCATGAAGTATGGTACCTGTACTTTTAGGTCAAACCCTATGTGAGACCCGTAGAAGCCCAATTGCACGAAACAATTTCGAGATTGAAATTCCGAGAGGCAGACAATAGGAACAAGAACTCTTAAAAGAAAAGAAAATGACCTTTGAAAAAGAACACAAAACAACCTTGACAGCTTTCTCAAGACAACTTTCTTGAGACTCATGAGCATCCTTCTTTAAAATAAAAAGAGGGATGCAGAGCATCTTGCTCATCAATATTCACTTCTTATTCTTTTTCCTTTTCACGGGTGTTAAGAGAAAACTTACGTGTCATATCAAAAGAAGTGTTATCAAGAGAAGAAATAGGTATACCTGAGTCAACTGTTTTCCATGTTTTCTTGATGCTCCGTTTGAGTCGATTTACGCTTATTTTCAGTTGTGAGACTCGATTATTGATATGAATGAAGTCTGGAGAAGAAGTCTTGGATTTGCAGCTTCCTTCAGGGAGTGAAGAGGAACTTAACTTTTCTCTCCTTCTCCTATGCCTTTTTCTTTTGTCTGGGTGATTTTCCTGATCAGTCACTCTTTTGCCACTCTTTCTTCTTTTATTGTAGGCATTTTTCGTTTTAAACATGCAATTAAGAAGGGACTTATCACAGTGCATTCTTCGAGTGTTCAAAATGCCTTTTACTCCAACAATGTGGGAAATCGGTTTAATAACTTTCTTAGACATCCATGCAAGAATGTTATGAAGTTTTTCATTCCTCAACGGATAACGACATCTTTGCTCAGAATGTCCTTTATTTCCACAATAATAGCAGTTAAAGAATTACTTTTAACTGTTCTCTTGCGAGCAGGTTTAGAAGGAGTAGAATCCTGTTTTTTAGAATCATTGCAGACTGCCAAGGGTTTTTCACATGAAAAATTATCACAAGCTTTAACAAAATTGATCCTACCAGTTTTTGGAGCGTCTATTCCTTTATAGCCCAGACCACGTGTATCACGATGTTCTTTACATGCTCCAAGCATAGAGGATAATTTTGTGGAGCTAGAATTGAATTTTTCCAGACTCTCTTCTTGTGAATTCACTTTATTAAGGGCAGCTGCCAGTTTAGTCTCCAAGGATTTTTCTTTGGCAAGAAGACTGTGTTTTTTGTCGTTAAAACATTTTTGTTGAGATTCGCATCTTGCTTCAGTTTCTGCAAGTCTTTCTTTCAACATGAAGAGATTTCGAAGAAGATTATCACATTCGATCCTTTTTGAGAAAACTTCTTCTTTGTGATCTTTAACGGTCGATTGTAAGAGCCTGTACCCACCATCATAATCTTTAAAGAGTTTTCTCAACTTCATGTTTTCTTGACAAAGAGGACCCGTGTATTTTCTCAAGTAAGTTGTCGACTTTTTTCCTTTCAAAGCACGGTCAAACAACTTGATATATTGAGAGACTTCCTCATCAATACTCTGTCCCTCTTCTGAATCACTATCGTCTGAAATATCATCCAACCGTTCATCAAGAGATTTTTCCCAGTTGAATGTAGATTCATTTGATGGACGAGAGTAAGGGATTTTCTCAGAAGCTTCAGGTCTTTGGAACATATCTGAAAGTCTATGAACTGATGTTGCGTTATCAGAGATGCTCTTATCCATAGAGTCAGATTGCTACAAATACATACTTATGAGGTCTTAAACGTGTTTGCCTGCTCTGATACCAATTGAAAAAGCGGGAATCTAACAACACCACCCAATATTTTGCTTAGCAATCTGTATGGACTAACTCCGAAATACTTTCTAGAGAATCAACTAGATAGTCAGACTCAATCTAGGTAAAAGTATCTCAAGGAGTTAATATCTCTCTCTTGTTTTGATTTACTCAAGCTAATAGAAATCAGCGAGTCTTTAATCAATCACAAGGAATAACTTGGATGGTACCAAAGACCAATATCCAAGGATCAATCAATGACAATCAACAACCAAAGATTGGATTACTCTAATTGATGATCTAACGCACAATCTGTATTATTTCAATTATAAAGATAAAACAATATAATGCGGAAATTGAAATAACACAGACACCATAAATTTTGTTAACGAGGAAACCGCAAATGCAGAAAAACCCTAAGACCTAGTCCAGATTGAACACACACTGTATTAAGCCGCTACAGACACTAGCCTACTCCAAGCTAACTTCGGACTGGAATGTAGTTGAACCCCAATCAATATCCCACTGATCCAAGGTACATTTATGCTCGTACGCCTCTGATCCCAGCAGAATACTGCGCACTTGATTCCCTTAGCTAATCTCACCGACAACTAAGAGTTGCTACGACCCAAAATCGCAGGTTTTCACAATGACCAAATCTGTCTCATACAGATAAGTCTATCAAAGGATCAGTCTGTCTCCCACAGATAAACCTTAAAGGTTTTGTTCCGTCTTTTGATAATAATCAAGGTGAACAGGAACCAATTGATAATCCGGTTTTATATTCCCGAAGAACAGCCTAGAGTTATCAACCACCTCAGAACAATCTTAATCGTATGGTAGCGAAACAAGATGTTACGGAATCACAAACAATGAGACGAAGATGTTTGTGATGACTTTTTATATCTTTCCTATCGGAGATATCAATATCAAGACAATCAATCTGATTGTACTCGTACGATAGAAGATGCAAGATCATATCACACAACTACGATAAAAGTAGTATCGGTCTGGCTTCACAATCCCAATGAAGTATTTAAGTCGTTAACCCGGTTTTAGAAGAAGAAAACCAAAGATTAAAGGAGAATTGACTCTAGCACTCAAACAAGTATCACACGTAAGGTGTGGGGATTAGTTGTGCACCATACTAGATATCTCCTTTATATAGTCTTTCAAATCAGGGTTTGCAATCAATGTTAGCTTAGTAACAAAGCATTCAATATTCACCGTTAGATGAAAACCTGATTTAGATTCAAGCTAATGTTTCTAAACCGATAGATCGAAAACTTAGCTTGTTACACATACTTGACAATACATGCTTCTAGGTTTGTTAACCGTACCCAAACGTATGCACTTGTTGGTTCAACAATAGTTAACCAAAAGGTTAGCCATATGAGTATTTCATATCAACCATGTTCTTCTTCACCATAACTAGTTCAAATGACTTCAAATGAACTAGTTCGAGAGTTGTTCAATTGCAAGGAAATCTTATGTACTACACAAGATGAAGCAAAGATGATTTGATTCACTTGAATCAGTTCATGAACTTTTATAGCCACGGTTTGCAAACTTCGTTCCTTAGTCTTTCTAAGTTTAAGTTCAGAAATCATCTTCAGATATATAAACTTCTCAAGTTCGCAGACTAGGTTCACGGGCTTAAGTTACCTGGCAGAGTTTACAAACTCCAGCAGAAATTCTCGGGTATGAGAACTTTGCCGGTTCGCGGACTTAGCTTCACGCAAGTAGTTTGTCAACTCCAGCAGAAATTCCCGGGTTTGAGAACTTCGGCAGTTCGCGGACTGAGTTCGCGGACTTGGCTCACGTCATTCTTCCGGTTCTCTTGATCAATAAAGTTCGCAAACTTTGGTTCAAGGATTAGGAATTATACATAAATGTGTTTCCAAAAAAATGCTTATGTCCACCATTGGTTATGTAATCTAAACTCTCATTTAATCATTGAAACATTCTTAGAGGACGTTATATAGTTGTTACACCATTTCTCGTCAAAGCAATTTTCAAGATGATTGAAACATATCATGACTTTCGTCACATGATAAAGATAAACTTGATCGAAGCGAAAAGCTTACCAACACATATTTCGACATATAGATAGGCGAGGTATACTCGGCTCGAAATACCAAATGTGTATAATCCAAGTCTATATATATAGCATACGACTTCTTGTCTCAAAGAGTTGGAGATAGAGTAGATAGACTTTTGAGTGATAGATAAGTTCAAGTCTTCACATACCTTTTTGTCGAGAAGTTCCACCTGTTCCTTGAGTAGTTCTTCTACTTGTATGATGAATCGCCATGAAGTCCTTGAGCTCAACTACACTTTCTATCCTAGTCCGAGACTTAGCTATAATAGACTAGAAATCAAGACTTATAGTTTTGGTCACTAACATTGACAAACATGCTTGAGATGGCAACGCATGCGAGTTCGACCGAGCAAAGATCTAACAGAGCCTACTAATGACTCGCTATGAACAACCAACCATGGTTATATAATCACCGAGATAAACTATCAATCAGTTTTGAGATTTATATAGAGGATAAATGTGTTGATGGTGGATTTTTGACGAAGGCTAAGATTATAAAATCATCATTTTGTATTTTTCTGACCTGTATTTTCAGACCAATATATAAAATTCATATTTTTATAATTTAGATATAAAAGATATTATTACGATGATCTCTGATTGATCATGTAATCTATCCAAAGCATAAATGTGTAACGACAATATTAGAGTCTCTATGATGAGCTTTCAATATTCGACATGTTTCATTATCTACACTATGCAACTCAATTCCACTTCTGTATAAAATCGATAATTATTGGACAACAACAATATCTTCAGGATATCACTGGTATTGTTCGTATTATTCCCTTCCAGACGTGTCTTGACTATATAGAATAAATATTCAGAACTGATTCGGTATTACTGCCATCATGTACGTCGTTCACAAATGAATATAATTTTCCTAGATAGATTGCCTACTAGTAAAGAGCGACTTATAAATAAATTCGAGCACTACATTCATCTACTAAATTCCCATCAGGTAAATCCTATGAATAATAATAAATATTCACCTTTCAGGCATATGAGCCACCATCAGGTAAGCCCCGAAAAAATGGATATAGAATACTCATCAAAGGAGGAAAGGAGGAGAGAGAAAATAAATAAATAAATTAAAAAATATGTGCGGGACCGAGCCGGCCGGCCATGCCACCGATTCCTTGGCCGGTCCCCTTTTCTGTTTTTTTTTAATTTGTTATCAGAGCATAAATTGTGTAACGACAATATCAAAGTGTACCTAAGTCTCTCTGATGAAATTTTAATATTCTGCATATTTCATCATTTATATTGTGCAACTCTATGTCAACTTCTGTAGACAATCGAGAATGATTAGGAAACTACTACATGAATTGACCACTAACATGGAGCAATAATGTCTTCAGGATATCACTGTTGTTGGTTGTATTATTAACCTCAAGGTGTTCCCTGACTATACTGAATAAATATTTAAAACATGTACGGTACTACTACCATCATTTATCCTGTTCTCGAATGGATATAATATTTCTAGATAGATTGCTATCTACTATAGAACGACTTATAAATAAGTTCTAGCGTTACATTCATTTATTGAATTCTTTATTTTCTCCAGAATATTCCATTACTTCAAATCATAGCTCTTCTCAGCTAAATCCAATGAATTAATAAATGAATATTCTTCGTTCGGGTATATAGGCCACCTCCGGGGTAAGCACCGATAAAATAGTGCGGGTGTGTCTATTTTCGATTTTGTTAATATTCCAACTGTAATCTAATTAATGAACTGAAATCTCTCTTGGATGACAACCAAATGTTATCTAACATATAAAATATGCTTTAATAATATAGCAACCAGAGACGTGGTTATCCACTGAGATATGAATGGTACATAAATTCCAAATATAAAAAAGATATTTAGAATATTTCGGTTTGGGATCTCACCTTGAGTATCAAGGAAAATTATTGAACACTAAGTAATAAGAGTTTAGCACATGTTGAGATACTATGTCGACATCTTGTGAACTTTCCGTACTAACCAACCCATATTTTCGATAGCTATCCAAACCCCAAGTTAATAGCCGAATCGAAAAACATCTTATTAGATTAACATAAGGACCGGTCCTGCTAAAGATCCTTCTTAAGGGATCAGTCCTTCTAGAGATCATTGGGATCGGTCCTAATAGAGATCTTTGGTAAGGGATCAGTCTTACTAGAGATCCTTAGGATCCGTACTAGTAAAGATCCTTGTTTAAGAGATCGGTACTAGAATAGTATCTTTCTTCCTTTCAACTACAAAACAAGTTTCTCAAGTATACTTCCTTAAACTCATGTAGTTAAACATAGTTTTTTAGATATGGAATCAATATGAAAGTTCAATATACTAACTTGTTACAAAATTATGAAATTTTGTTCTGTCAAATCTACGAGGTTCAGATAGCTAAACTACACTCTGTAATCCAATATACCAAAGTTGTGCAAAACAACTAGTATATGCTTCCTTGACACTTTTGAAAACACGGGGTACCAAGTACACCACTAACTTTTTCGTTTTGATAGGAATGTGAACTTTTTTAGTACTTATATCAATCAAAATAAGCGGAAAAGTAAAAAACGCACACACATACACACACAATAATTTTGTCAACAAGGAAACCGCAACTGCAGAAAAACCCAGGGACCTCGTTCATATTTGAACACAGAGCTGTATAAACCAACTACAAACACTATCCTACTATCATCCTTAGTACTGTAATGTAGAGGAGACCCAATCAACCCTCCAAGTGATTCAGTTATAACCGGACTCCTTACATCTTTTGAACCTCGTTTACGCACTTTATTCCTTACCTAATGTCCTTTACAACCTAAGAGTTTCTTCAGCCGCACTGAAGACTTTTGATACCAATATGCCACTAGAATAAGCCTATTTAATTTCCATTTAGATCGAGAGATCAAGATGTGGAAATATATTTGCAATATCCAAGCTAGCAAACCTTACAAATACGGAACTTGCGACTCCCGAAGAGCAGCCTAGATTCTTAAACACCTCTCAATAGGATAACTTAAGATCAATTATTAGATATCTATCTTGAGGAGTTATAAAGTCTGGGACGAAGAGAACTTTGTGATTTCTATTTATCTTTCCTGAAAGAGATTACGAAAACCTCGAATACAGAAAAGAAAGATCAGGATACACGAATTATCCAGATAAAATATAGTCGTACCTGGATTCCTGAATCCCCAAAAGGAAGTATTTTAGTCGTAAACCTAAATATGTTTCTCAGAGGAAACCTAGGTTCATAGTGGATGACTCTAGATCAACTAGGACACAAAGTATCGGGGATTTAATTTCCTAGTTGAAAAAGCATCTCCATATATAGATTTTCAAGACTGAGGGTTGATTATAATTCAAGCTCAGATAACTCGGGAATCAAGCAAACAATTTAGGTCTTGAAAATAAAATAGAAGAATACACACAATGGTTCAGTTCTGGAACCGTGTATAATGACTTGTTCGGTTTGGTAAATATACCATGTGAACAATAAAATAATATGATATTCATTAAAACGTTTAAGAGTTTAATCATGATGCACACACATAAGTGTTTAAGTGATCAATGAAGTCTTATAAGTGTTTAAGAGAGTCATAACAATGTTAAACATATTTTAAAAAATAAGTCTTTAAATATCTGCTAATTTTATTGGGACAGTTGGTGAGCCGATTCGTGATCCGTAAGGCTAGTTCACGAGTCAGGGAGCTATTGTTCGTGAACCGGGTTCACCAAACCTTACTTGGCTCGAGAACTTAGATGGACACAATTTGCCAACCGGGTTCGCCAACCGTACTTGGCTTATGAACTCATATGGACAGTTCTCCAACCGAGTTCGCCAACTTTAATCCTTTTATACCAACATTAAAAAATCAGTTCACCACGGTTTGCCGACCGGGTTCGTGAACTGTTCCCAACTTAACTTAAGGTTTGCGATCAGGTTCGCCAACCTTCTTGTATTTCTAAAATCATATATATGGTTTGAAAATGGGTTTGCAACCTACCCTGAACAGAAATATCAGAAGTTTATAAAACTCTCTCTCATGATGTTTCAAATATTCCCAATTGTATGGGCTATTTTCAATTAATTCTCAAACAATAAATTATTTCGAACTAATATTGTTAAAGAACCTTTGAACATCTATGCTAGAATCATATCTCGATATTTTTAACAAGACAAGCTTGACTCGAAATTTCTTCTTTGTAAATCTACTAGAATTCATATGACATTGTCTCAATAGATAGAATGCTACGCTAATGAGTAAAATAGAATTGTTCAGTATTCACATACCTGATACATAAGTTCTTCAAATGTCTTCGTCGATCTTCAGTCTTCTAGGGTGATGTATGATACTCAACTACCAAATTCTAACCTAGTCCGAGACTTGACTTGGTAGACTAGAAATCAAGATATAGTTTTGATCATCCAACATTTACAACAAGCTTGAGATAGCAAAAATTGTGGGTTCAACCGAGCATTGTCTAGCAATCTACCCCTTTGTAAATTCTAATGACAAAACTATTCAATACATATGGATTCAAAATAAAGAAACTCTTCAGCTTAAAATCCACTATGCTTGATTTCCTTTGTTCTTCAACAAACATCTTGAATTCTTCGTACTTCAAGTTCTTATATGGTTCTGCATGTGTTCGTTCAACACCTTTGTTTTTGAAGATCCGTAGCATTAACAACTTATGAGAATGCACACAAAGAGCTTTGTTAGAAAGAAAATTTACTTCACTCATTGGTTGTTATACAGAAACATAGTATTGATACCTTCATGAAAGTTATATTGTACCACAAATTTGAAGCAATACTATGATGATATGTTCTCTCCCTTAGTCAATACTTCATTCTTTTTGAAAAATAGGTAAAACCTATAGATAATAATCCACTCCCTCTTACATAATGCTTTGAAAAGCCATATGTTATAGTGGGATACTACATAATAATTCTCCCCTTTTTTGTCAACAAAATTGGCAAAGGTGAAAAATAGGGATCATAATAAATTAAACAAAAGAGTATTCAAGATTAGAGAACACATACCATCCTTTAGTTTAGACAATTTCACCAAGAAACTCGGTTCTAGCCTTAAGGTGACGTATATGTACAGGTATCTCCTACAATTCCATATCTGCTCTCCCCAAAAATATATTATGTTTAAGCACAAGTTCGAAAGAACTCTCCCCCATTTGATGTCATTCCCTAAATAACAACATGAGATACCTTGACTCTAAACACAAGAGAATGATTTTCCTCGGAATTTAACAAACTTGCTCGCCAGTTACGAACAAAGTAAATTTGTATCCCAATATTTTTCTCTCTTCTCGCCAGTTTCGAACAAAGAAGTTAAAAATAACAGTCTTAATGTTAGAGGCACTAAGATAGTGATTAAAATAGAATTTTTCAGTCTTCACATATCTGATACAAAATTTCTTTAAATGTATTCGTCGATCTTCAGTCTTCGAGGGTGATGTCTGATACTCAACTACCAAATTCTAACCTAGTCCGAGACTTGACTTATTATACTAGAAATCAAGATATAATTTTGATCACATAACACTGAAAACAATCTTGAGATAAGAAAACTTGTGGGTTCAACCGAGCATTGCTCTAACAAATTTGACCTAATAAAATGACATAAATATATTTTGTATGTTATGTTTTCAATCTAAACTACTTGAATTAAATGTAGATGAAAATCAAACAATTTAAATATGTATTACTAACCTTGGACAAAAGGATGATTTGTGTTCAGTGATTCTGATACATCTTCAGGTTCTTCATAGTAACACGAGAAAGTCTCAAAATTTATAATGTTCCTAGTTTGACCTAACTAAGTTGACTCTAGTAATCTAATCAAGCAGCCTCGAGTTTCAGAGCTAAAATATGACAACCAAACTTGACATACCAACGCTTGGTGGGTTCCACCGAGCAATGCTCTAACAGATAATGATTGTGACAAGTTTTTCCATACAGATTTCCGAACGAAAAAGTTGGTGGTGTACTTGGTACCTTCAAATTTTTAATAAGTACAGTTTTCTTCACCTACAATAACATATTTACATCCTAACACTTTGTTAAAGAAACTACGAAACCTACTTCTGCAAATCATGTCGAGAAGCTAGCAATCCATGGGACAAGTCCTCAACATGTCAAAGAAGAGCGTAGCCTCAGCAAGATTATTTGAAGACAATACAACTTGTGTAACAAAAGAAGACTTCATAAACTAGAAAATTTCTTCACGAAAGCACAACAATATTCTGCATAAAGCTTTTTTAATCGGAATTGGAAAGTCTCGTCTCAAATATTTAAAAGTCAAGATTTGATTGAAGTACTTATCATGGGGAGCGCCATAATCAAATGTACATTTACTTATCGTGTTGTATTCTTTTTCCTTCGAAAAGGTTTTATCCCATTGGGTTTCTTTGTCAAGGTCTTGATGAGACAACAATATGTGTGTCCAATACTGTTTTAGGTCCTTACATACTTGTGATTTCAAGTTTTTCTCTTTTGAATTTTCTTGGTATGTTTGTACCGACTTAGCAACAGTAGTCATTACTAGAAGGTCATAAATTAACCTAAAGTTTAATTATTAAAATGTCCATATGTCTAACTCTAGGGTTTCCATATACTTGAGTAACAAGTATTCGTAGCCTATAAATAAAAGCTTAATTTTTTTTATTTAACATAGAATGAATAATACCTCTCTTCTTCTCTCTCTATTTTGTGTCTCCTTTCAATATTCTAGTTTCATAACACAAAATAATTTGTTTCTTTTTAAATTTGTCAAACATATCTTCTTTTCCCCCCTAAACATAAGGATGATAATTGATGAGGTGTCACTACATGGGAGGGCACTCATACCTGAAATATGGAAACGAGTTTCATATAAAAGAAATTATCCTCTTGTCGAATACATATTATCACATTAAATTATATTTTCTTACTTATCTATAAAATATTTTTTAGAGCATTGCTCGGTCGAACTCAAAAGTGTTGCTACCTCCAGCTTGTTGTTGAAAAAGTGGGGGTCTAACAACCACACCCAATATTTCTCTTAGCAATCTGTATGGACAAACTCCAATATACTTTCGAGAGAATCAACTAGACAGTCAGACTCAATATCAAGAAAAGTATATCCAAGATTTGTATCTCAATTTCTCAATTCAATCCGTAATCAAACCAATATGAATTTGAGAGCCCGATTGAATATAAGAGAAATAACTTGAACGGTACCAAAGACCAATGTTCAAGGATCAATCAATTTCAATCAACAACCAAAGGTTGTATTTACCAATTGATCGGTTCAACGCACAATCTGTGATATTTCTATCATATAACAAAATGTAATGCGGAAAATAAATAACATAGACACCAGAAGTTTTGTTAACGAGGAAACCGCAAATGTAGAAAAACCCCGGGACCTAGTCCAGATTTGAACACCACAATGTATTAAGCCGCTACAGACACTAGCGTACTCCAAGTTAACTTCGGACTAGAATGTAGTTGATCCTTAATCAATCTCACACTGATCAAGGTACAGTTGCGCTCCTTACGTCTCTGAATCACAGCAAGACTCTACGCACTTGATTCCCTTAGTTGATCTCACCCACAACTAAGAGTTTCTACGACCCAAAGTCGAAGACTTGATAAACAAATCTGTCTCACACAGAAAAGTCTATAGGAATAGATAAATCTGTCTCCCACAGATATACCTATGAGTTTTGTTGCGTCTTTTGATAAATGAAGGTGAACAGGAACCAATTGATAGACCAGACTTATATTTCCGAAGAAAAGCCTAGTATTATCAATCACCTCACAGTAATGTTAATCTATTAATGAAACAAGATATTTTGGAATCACAAACGATGAGACGAAGATGTTTGTGACTACTTTTCAATCTTGCCTATTGGAGAATAAATCTCGAGCAAATCTTAAAGAAGGTAGTACTCAATCATGATAAAAACATCAAGATCAGAACACGCCACTAAAGAGAAAATAGTTGGGTCTGGCTTCAAAATCCCAATGAAGTCTTTAATTCGTTAACCTACAGGGTTTCATGAAAAACCTAAGGTTAAAGGAGAATCGACTCTAGTCGCAGATAGTATCACACAAGAGGTGTGGGGATTAGGTTTCCCAGTTGAAAAAGTGGGGGTCTAACAACCACACCCAATAATTCATTTGGCAATCTGAATAGACAAACTCCAATATACTTTCAAGAGAATCAACTAGACAATCAGAATCAATCAAGAGAAAAGTATATCAAAGATTTTTGTATCTCTCTTTCTCAATTCAATTTGCAATCAGCAAATAGGAATTTGCGAGCCCGATTGAATATAAGAGAATTAACTTGAACGGTACCAAAGACAGATGCTCAAGGATCAATCAATTTCAACCAACAACCAAATGTTGGATTTCCCAATTGCTCGATTCAACGCACAACCTGTGATATTTCAATTATATAACAAAATATAATGCGGAAAAGAAATAACACAGACACTAGAAGTTTTGTTAACGAGGAAACCGCAAATGCAGAAAAACCCCGGGACCTAGTCCAGATTTGAAAACCGCACTGTATTAAGCCGATACAGACACTAGCCTACTATCAATGAACTTCAGACTGGACTGTAGTTGAACCCTAATCAATCTCACACTGATTCAAAGTATAGTTGCGCTCCTTATGTCTCTGATCCCAGCAGGATACTACGCACTTGATTCCCTTAGCTAATCTCACCCACAACTAAGAGTTGCTACGAACCAAAGTCGAAGACTTGATAAACAAATTTTTCTCACACAGAAAAGTATATAGGAATAGATAAATCCGTCTCCACAGAACTACCTACGAGTTTTGTTCCGTCTTTTGATAAATCAAGGTGAACAGGAACCAATTGATATATCAGACTTATATTCCCAAAGAACAGCCTAGAAATATCAATCATCTCACAATAATCTTAATCGTATGATAGCGAAATAAGATATTGTGGAATCACAAACGATGAGACGAAGATGTTTGTGATTAGTTTTCGTCTTGCCTATCAGAGATTAAATCTCGAGCCAATCTGAAAGAAGATAGTACTCAAACACGATAGAAACAGCAAGATCAGATCACGCAACTATAGAGAAAATAGTTGGGTCTATCTTCACAATACTAATGAATTCTTTAAGTCGTTAACCTACATGGTTTCGTGAAAAACCTAAGGTTAAAGGAGAATCGACTCTAGATTACGCAACTAGTATCACACAAGAGGTGTGGGGATTAGGTTTCACAGTTCCTAGAGTTCTCTTTTAAATAGTTTTCAAATCAGGGTTTGCGATCTAAGTTACCTTGGTAACAAGCATTCAATATTCACTGTTAGATGAAAACCTGATTAGATTCAAGCTTATATCTTTCAACCGTCAGATCGAACTTAGATTGTTATACACAAATGAATGTACCCTCATTTAGGTTTATGTAGCCATACCTAAACGTGTACACCATGTTGGCTCAACCGTAGTTAACTGAGGTTAGCTATATGAATAATCTCATATCAACCTTATTCATCTTAATCATAACTAGTTCAAATGAATCAAATGAAACTAGTTAAAGAGTTGTTCAATTGCTATATTCTTATAGAAGTATGCAAGAACACAATTGCAGTAAAATTGGTTTGATTCACTCGAATCAATTCATGAACGTTATAGCCACAGTTTGTAAAGAATGCATTCCTTAATATATAAATGTATTAATTCATGAGCCAAACGATTTTAGAACTTTAACCACTCGAGTATGCAAACGGGTACGCATACTTAAGTAGCCGGTCTGAGTTTGGGTTCGCCAGTATGCCAACGGGTACGCTTACTTAGTACACTTCCAAAACCCATCAGAAATTCCCGGACCTATACCTTACGCAAGTATGCGCACCGGTATGTGTACTTGGTACACGGAATTTCACAACTTCAAGTACGCATACGGGTATGCATACTTTAGTTCCGTTCATGGATCACATAATGCAAGAATGCACAATATGTTTATAATCCAATGGTGGTTAAGTATTCTAAACTCTTATTTCAATCATTGAACTTTCTTAGAGGATGACAATAGCCGTTTTCACACACTATTAGCATCAAAGCGATTTTCAAGTTATTGAAATAATCATAATGAAACATTCCAAGTCTACACCAAATCATTGTATCATACAGACCATGGAAAATGTTAATCGACAATTTTCACATGATCAAGATGAACTTGATTGAAGCGAAAGCTTACCAAAACATATTCTGAGAAATATGTAAGCGAGTTAAACTGAGCTCGATATCTCAAATGTGTATAATATAAAACTATATTGTAACACGACTTCTGTCTCAATATAGGAGATAAAGTAGAAATAGACTTTCCAGGTGATAGATGAGTTTCAGTCTCCACATACCTTTTGTTGATGAATTTCCACAAGCTCGTCTTAGTAGTTATTCGTCTTCAATTTATGAACGCCATGAAGTATAATGCTCAACTACACAATCTATCCTAGTCCGAGATATCTATAAGTAGACTAGAAACCAAGACTTATAGTTTTGATCACTAACATTGACAAACAAGCTTGATATAGAAACGCTTGCGAGTTCGACCGAGCAGTGCTCTAACAATCTCCCCTTTTGTCAATTTTAGTGACAAAACTATCAATACATATGGATTAGAAAATAAATAAACTTTGTAGCTTCTCATCCAAATGTTGTATCTCCTTGGTTCTTCAACATTAATCGAAATCTTCATCACTTCTAAGTACTCCAATGATTCCAATTGTGTTCAATTCTGCGTTATTGTTGTTGAAGATCCGTAGCAATAACAATGAGAAAACAGTTGCTCTCAATCATTGTTATACAGTATCATAGTATCATTATACAACATCAAAGTCCAATTGTATCACAACTTTAACAACAATACTATGGTGATATGTATAACCCCCCTAGTAAATACTTCATTTCAACATGACTCCCACTTACATAATGATCCGTAAACCATATGTATTTGTAGTGTGAACTACACATTAATTCTCCCCCTTTTTGTCAATATAAATTGGAAAAGGTACGAAAACTAGTGGGATCCTCATGAACTTTTCATAGAGATACTTCATGAACAAAAGATAACAACATATCAACTTGTTTAGATGCAATCATATAGCCGAAACTAAATGCATTCATCAAGGAGTTTATAAAGATACAAGAGAACCCCTACAATATTCCACAGTCGCATTCCCCACAAAGATTTGTCAATTAAGCACAAGTTCAATTAAGAACTCTCCCCCATAAAATGTCATTCCAGAAAGAACAACAAGAGCGACCTTACTTTTACAAGAAAAGAAGGATTTCTTTGTACATTAACAAATCGCATAAGAATATGAATTTGTATCCAAAAATCTCAATTGAATTAACCACAAGTAAAATGATCAATTCAATTGGTCATTCTCAACATAAGAAAACTTACGGAGCAACACAGTATATGCACAAAGATGTGGATCAGGGAAAGACCAATACTGCGGAGTAATCAAAGATTCATTCTACTTTTTATCACTATTTGCACAATGACATATAATAGATTTAATCTTTGTAAACAAAAGTTCATCCTTTCTTCCATCAATATTTGAATAAGGACATAAAATGCTTAACTTTTGTAGTCAAAAGTTCATTCTATCTTTTATCAATACTTTCATACCAACATAATAGAGATAACTTTTGAACAAGTATGGGACAGTCAAGGTTCACGGACGTAAACAACATATCCCATAACAATTTGTAATATATAAAACCATAAAGATTAATACTGCAAACATCGTCTTCCAAATAACTTAGAATTTAAATAAATAAATCTAAAAACATTGCAAGATGAAAACGTTGGCAATATCTATGTGTACTCACAATAATGGCTATTCCAAACCCTAGTTATCCTTCTTAAAAGCACAAGAATAAATTCTCATAAGAAGTTTTACTAGATAAAAACTAGAAGAACAAAAACAAGTCTAAAAGAGAGAAAAATTGTCACAAACTAAAATCAGCGTTCACGTACGGAAGCTTCATGGGTTTCAAAACCTTCAAGCTTGTGACAGACAACATTGACAGTTTCTTCAGAGAAGATATCCTCTTTGAGAATATCTTTAACATGTGATTTCATGAGAATAAGGTTAAAATTAACCTTTTTCAACTCAGTTTGTAACATATCAAGATCCTTCATAGAGTTTCCAAGCTTCAGTTTTTCTTTCCCGAGATCATTGAGAAAACCATGAACCACTTCAGCAGAAACCATCTCGGCATTTTCTCTATCTTGGTGAGAATATGCATAAAAGAATGATACACCAGGAAGAAGGTTGTCGCCTTTAACAATGGTTCTTTACTTCTTTATTTCGAACACGAAGTAAATAGAGTTATCAACAACATCTTCCGGTAAATCCCAAGAACACGGAGGAGCAGCCATTCTAGATAAACAAAACCTGGAGTATGCCTACTCAAGTAAAATGTTTTGGTATTTAAATGGTTTCTCAGGAAAACATATTTTAGGGTTTCCAAAATCGATCTGTGACATGTAACATAGGTACCCGTACGAACACAAATTTGACCCATAGCCGGGAAACTCAACTGAAAAACATGACGCTAGAAAATTAATTATACAACAGTGTTTTTGCTACATGAATATTTCACAATTTTATCTCAATAAATTTTACATTCTCATCAGAGAAAAATTTAAAGCATAAGAGCATCATTTTGACATACCAGAATATCAAGAAGAAATTAAAAATCAAAAAGATTTGATACAACAAAAGTACACATGCTTGTGCAAAAATGTTTGTGAATGATAATCTGGCTATGAACGATAAGAAAACAACAAGGGAATCAGAAAATACTTTGCCGACAAGTATACCTGATTATATCTCACTCAACCAGGAATTTTTGTGAGTGAGATTTCAACCTTGTGATTAATTAGCACAAGTATGAGCCTTGAGCTCATCAAATGAACGTTGTTTCAGTTAAACCTCTTTCTCCTGATCTTTGGAGGAAAACCATTATGATGTGAAAATTTATTATAAAATTTACTATCATCAAAATATGACGCGTAGTTTTTGTTTTTACCTGAAGAATTTTGTCTAGATGGAATTGACGGTCTGTTAATAATCTCTTTATAATCTTCAATTATCATCCTTAGGTCATCTTTTATCTCTCCATTCTTGCTTCCTTCTTCTGGTACCTTTTTCACATCATGAACAACATTATCTCCCTTTTTGATAGAAGAAGACCCATGAGTTCTTCTTAAAAAAAATGGTTTAGGAAGACTGTTTCGCATTTGAACATTTGAGGAACACATCGAACTGAATTTCCTGGTGGGATACACAGGGTATGTACTAAAACCAATTGGTTTATACATACAAATGTCAGTTACACCTTTGAGAATTAAATCTAATGTGTGTTGAAGACGGTCAATATAATTGTCATTCAACCTAGATTTCCTCTTTTGTTCACCATATACTTTTGAATCACAAAAGAGACACACTTTCTGATCACCTGAGTGATTAGACAGAACAGTCTTAATACCATCGTTGGGAGATATCTTCCTTCCATGTGATGTGGATATTCCTTGATTAGAGGAAGACACATGCACATCTTTTCCAATATGAAGGGATTTCGATTTTGCTTCTGTAACAGAAATTTATCCAGTTAAATCAGAAGCAGTTGGTATAGTGGACTTTTTGGAAAATTCTTGAATAGAGAGTTTACTCAAAAGAAGTTCAATTTTCAAAGCATCTTCTTTGAGCTTTCCCTCAATATGCATCGTGAAGAACAGACTGAGGCCTTTTCGTCTCGAAGGACTTTTAGAAGAGAGTCACACTCATTTATCATACCAACAAGAACATTGACTTTGTGTTTCAACCGGATGATATCATCAGCCTGGATTCTAAAAAGTTTTAGAATCACCGCACTCTCTTTGGCTGCATTCCTTTCGAATTTAGAGTCAGACTCGTCAGTAAGGTAGTCAGGGTAACACTTGTCAATGCAAGTCTGTTTCATTAGAACACATGGTTCATCTATATTTGAGATTGACAAATCTTTCTCTTTAATAGGTTTCATAGAAACAAAACTTTTATTTCTGGTGATGTGTTTATCAGAGATAACACTTCTGTTCATATTCATATCGCTACAAACAAAGATTTATAAGGTCTTTAATGTGTTTGCATATTCTGATACAAATTGAAAAAGCGTAGGTCTAACAACCACACCCAACAATTCGTTTGGAAATCTGAATAAACAAACTCCAATATACTTTCAAGAGAATCAACTAGACAGTCAGACTCAATCTAGAGAAAAGTATATCAAAGAGTTTTGTATTTTTCTTTCTCAATTCAATATGCAATCAGCAAATAGGAATTTGCGAGCCCGATTGAATATAAGAGAATTAACTTGAACGGTACCAAAGACTAATGTTCGAGGATCAATCAGTTTCAATCAACAACCAAAGGTTGTATTTCCAAATTCATCAATTCAACACATAACCTGTGATATTTCAATTATATAACAAAATATAATGCGGAAAAGAAATAACACAGACACCAAAAGTTTTGTTAACGAGGAAACCGCAAATGCAGAAAAACCCCGGGACCTAGTCCAAATTTGAACACCACACTGTATTAAGCCGCTACAGACACTAGCATACTACTAATGAACTTCGGACTGGACTGTAGTTGAACCCTAATCAATCTCACACTGATTCAAGGTACAATTGCGGTCCTTACGTCTCTGATCCCAGATGGATACTACGCACTTGATTCACTTAGCTGATCTCACCCACAACTAAGAGTTGCTACGACCAAAATTCGAAGACTTGATAAACAAATCTTGTTAGAGCATTGCTCAGTCGAACTCGCATGCGTTCTTATGTCAAGCATGTTTGTCCATATTAGTGATCAAAACTATAAGTCTTGATTTCTAGTCTACTATAGATAAGGTCTCGGACTAGGATAGAAATTGTAGTTGAGCTCAATAACTCCATGACAATCATCATACAAGATGAAGGACTACTCAAGGAACTGGTGGATCTTCATCGACTAAAAGGTATGTGGATACTTGAACTTATCTATCACTCAAAAATCTATTTATCTCCTATCTTGAGACAAAGTCATTTTGCTATATAGACTTAGATTATCCACATTTGGTATTTTGAGCCGAGTTTACCTCGCCTATCTATTTCTCGAAATATGTGTTGGTAAAGATCTAGCTTTAGCCAAGTTCATCTTTACCTAGTGACGAAAGTCATGTTATGTTTCAATCACTTTGAAAATTGCTCTGCCGAGAATTGGTTTGTGAATAACAACTATATAAAATCCTCTGAGAATGTTTCAATGATTGAAATTAGAGTTTAGACTATATAACCATTTGGAGGATATGAGCATTGTTTTGGAAACACATATATGCATACGTCCTTATTACTTGAACCGAAGTTTGCGAACTTTGTTGATCAAGTGAACTGGAGTAACGCATGAGCTAAGACCGCGAACTCAGTCTGCGTACCCAGTCCGTGAACTGGCGAAGTTCTCAAACCCGAGAATTTCTACTGGAGTTTGTGAACTCCATCCGGGAACTTAAATCCGTGAACCCAGTTCGCGAACTTGAGTAAGTTATGTCTAAAAATGATGTTTAGTGAACTTATCTTTATAAACTAAGGAATGCAATTGCAAACCGTGGCTATAGAGTTCATGAACCGATTCATGTGAATCAAATAGTTTTTGCTTCAATTATGTCTTGTGTAGTACATAAGATTTCCTTGCAATTGAACAACTCTCTAACTAGTTCATTTGAGTCATTTGGACTAGTTATGGTGAAGAAGAATATGGTTGATATGAAAGTGATCATATGGCTAACCATTTTGTTAACTATTGTTGAACCAACTAATGTACAAGTTTGGGTAGGGTTATACAAGCCCAGGAACGTGCATTTCATTTGTGTATAACAAGATATGTTTTCGATCTAACGGTTGATAAATATTAGCTTGAATCTAATCAGGTTTTCATCTAACGGTGAATATTGAATGCTTTGTTACTAAGCTAACATTGATTGCAAACCCTGATTTGAAAGACTATATAAGGGAGAACTCTAGCAACTGGGAAACCTAATCCCCACACATTCAGTGTGATACTAGTTGTGTTAATCTAGAGTCGATTCTCCTTTAACCTTTGGTTTCTTCTTATAAACCAAGTTAACGACTTAAAGACTTCATTGGGATTATGAAGCCATACCGATACTACTTTTCTTGTAGTTGTGTGATCTGATCTTGTTGTTTCTATCATACGAGTACAATTATAATAATTTTAGATTTCTATCTCCGATAAGCAAGATAAAATGTAATCACAAACATCTTCGTCTCATCGTTTGTGATTCCACAATATCTTTTTTCGCTGCATCGATTAAGACTATTGTGAGGTGATTGATAATACCAGGTTGTTCTTCGGGAATATAAGACTGGTTTATCAATTACTTCCTGTTCACCTTGATTTATCAAAAGACGGAACAAAACTCGTAGGTATATTCATGGGAGATGAATTTATCTATTATCGTAGATTTTTCTGTGTGACACAGATTTGTTTATAAAGTCTTCGACTTTGGGTCGTATCAACTCTTAGTTGTGGGTGAGATAAGCTAAGGGAATCAAGTACGTAGCATCCTGTTGGGATCAGAGACGTAGGAGCATAACTGTACCTTGGATCAGTGTGATATTGGTTGGGGTTCAACTACAGTCCAGACCGAAGTTAGTTTGGAGTAGGCTAGTGTCTGTAGCGGCTTAATAAAATGTGTGTCCAATCTGGACTAGGTCCCAGGGTTTTTCTGCATTTGCGGTTTCCTCGTTAACAAAATTCTGGTGTCTGTGTTATTTCTATATCCGCATTATATTATTTATCTTTATAATTGAAATATCACAGGTTGTGCATTAGGTTCAATCAATTAGAATATCCAACCTTTGGTTGTTGTTTAAATTTATTGACACTTGGATATTGGTCTTTGGTACCATCCAAGTTATCTCTCTTTGATAAAGACTCGCAGATTTCTATTTGCTTGAGTATATATCAAATCGAGAGATTGAGATATTAACTATTTGATATACTTTTATCTAGATTGAGTCTGACTGTCTAGTTGATTATCTAGAAAGTATATTGGAGTTTGTCCATACAGATTGCTAAGCGAAATATTGGGTATGGTTGTTAGACCCCCGCTTTTTCAATTGGTATCAGAGCATGCAAACACGTTGAAGACCTTACAAGTCTGTGCTTGTAGCGATCTGACTCTATGGACAGTAGTGCTATCTCAATAAATGAACCACCAGATCCAGGGATTTCAGAATTCTCTTCCATGACTGATTTAATAAAATATGTAGAAGAAATTCTATCTAAACCTCCACCAGGTTTAAAATCCCTTGAAGTGTTTTCAGGGCTTGAAAAGAAGCTTGAGAGCTTATCTCTTGAGGTTGAGTTATACCTCCAGAAAGAGCAAGAATACCTTGACAGGCTAAATCAAGTTATGATGAATAATATTCATGTTGAGGTTGATATTGATTTACTAATCAGTGAGAGCAATGCTCCTCCTCTGCGTATTCCAATTAGTTGTGATAAACTAAACGAATTACAAGAGGAGTTTAAATCTCAGTCATCTGAGTGTATCACCTCAAAGCATGAATTGATTCATTGCTCAATTCCCGATACTTCATACCAAGATAGTATTATTGTCTTCTTTTATGAAGAATCTAAGACGTCTTTTTTTATCAAAAGAGTTTCCCTTCGCAATACTAAAAACTATCTGCAGAAACTGTTTTTTATAAGTTGGAAAACAAGAAATCAGAAACACAAATCTTTTTGGGTTCTCTTGAAGTTCTTTGATAGACTTATAAAAACAGTTCCTTGGGTGTTTCTCAACACTACAAGATTTAAGAGTTGTTGGAAATAAACTCTTTCTTGGTGCCATAGTGAACCAGACATTGTTCACCTCAACAAAACTTGTTTGTGTTGAAAGTGCATCCTCACCAAGAAATGCCCTGCTATGTATTCGACGAGGGAAGCACAACAACTGGGGCGCACAGATTATATTCGGTAAGGCTGTAGAATTCAATATGACATTTCGAAAAAGGTATATATATAAACTTGAGCAAGTTTTATGTTTTTATTACTTGTTTGAGTACTTATAATGATCCATGTACCTTAATTATCATTCATTTCTACCTAACTTGATCTGTGCTTAAGGTTCTTAAATGTTTATGTTTGAAAACATTAGTTCGGGATGTTTGAACTTCATGGTACACATACCAAGTATGCATAACATCAATTAAAACCAAAATCCAGGGGTTTAAGTTCACAAACCCCGTCTGCATACTACTCCTGGATACGAAAATTCGTTTGCAAACCCGTATGCATACTTGACGTCGATATTTGGTAAACTTGTTTTGACCGTAACTTCTTCATTCGAACTCGGATTGACCTTATTATTTTTGCACTCTCTTCCTGATAGACACATTTTTGTGTCCGATTTGTCTCGATTCTATATATTGTTAGGGCTCATTTTTGTACTTATTATGGTGTTTTATTTATTTGTAGGTATTTTTGGCCAATATACACTTTTGGAAAAAATTGGCTCGAAAAGTTGTCGGAAAGCAACCGGAGGACATTTGCTATTCGGACTATCACTTTGGATAAGGGGTAACCTAATTACTAAGGGGAATCCTATTTCCAGGCAGTTGCTAATCGCACCCATACTCTGGATAAGGGGCAACCATCTTCAACATTTCAAAAACCAGGTTTTTGGCGGGAAAATAGTGCGGTGAAGAACAGTTTTGGCAATCGTGATCTGGAGGAGTTTGAGGTCGATTAAACCTCTGTTTTTCATAGGATAGACTCCTTATGGGTCTAGGAATCTGATATGGGTGTTTAAATCGATTAGACTAGGCTCAATCGACGGATTTTTCTCACAACAAAAAATATGGAAAGTCACGTGTGTGACCTGTTTTACGGAATTTTAGAGAGATTAAAGCGCTGTAAACCTTCACAAAGATTTGTATTTATCTAAGGAAGAGTTTAGAATAAAAAGGAAAGATCAGAAACGCGTAGAAATTCTAAAACAAGAAATTGCCGCAACTTGACCGTGAAGAGAAGGAAAGAGATTTTGGAAGATTTGGGAGAGATTTAATCGGTATTTTTGATATAAATAGATGTATTGGGTCATATAGAAGAGGTGTCGAGAGTTTGGGAACCTAAAGAGAGCCAGAGAAGAAGAAATCAGAGCTTTACCAAACTCTGTTTCTGTTGTTGCTGCTGCTGAAGAAGAAGAACGCGAAGAACATTGACGCACGGGAAACACTCGCAGAACAGTGTCGTTGTTTAACAGCTGAAGAACATTAAGCTGTGCAGGGCAGTTGTATTCTAGGGTCTTAGAATCAGCGACAAAGCAACAGTTATTCTATAACAGTTCCATTGTAACAGCTGTTTTGCAACACCTATACATTGTTGCAAACAGTCTGTGTTATTACTTTTCACTCTTTTAATCATCTTTTGAGCAACAAACACATATTTTGAGATCATGATTAATATGAGGAGCTAAACCCCATTGCTGAGGCGATAGAGGAAGCTATTTTTCCAACAAAAAGTGGTATATTCTATTTTATCTTTTTATTTGCAATAATTATATGATTATTTGCCTTGAACTATTATTGAATATGATTTTTATTTGAGTGATTGTGATCTATTTGATGGAGTATGCTTAGTTTTAAGACTTTTGATGCTTCATACTTGGTATTTACAATTATTACTTTTGAAAATCTACTTGTTGCAATATTTTAGAATCAAATTAAACAAGAAAATTGCATAAATATAAGTATTGGTTTGATCACTTTGAACTTGGAAAATAGTGGAATCTTAGCCTCAGTGTTTCTTTTAGTATTGATATCATCTTTGATTGAGTTTGCTATAATTTTTAGTGAGTTTTCTATTTTAATATCAGAATTTAAGTCTAATTAATATCCTTCACAAGTCTGAGAATCGAACCACTTTTACCATTATCTACAAATCACATCACTTCCTCTTTGAATTCTCTTCAAAATGGAGATGAGAAACCTTGAATTTGGATGAGTTAAGATTGGTATTTGTCCTGTTTCTTGTTTTTGAGTATTTTTCTCCATTTCATTGCACTTGTTCTACTTCTCTTGAACTTGGGAACTTGGATTCTTAGAGTACTACTCTTCTAAGATAATTTGTAGCTTTTACAAGAATGTTTTCGGTGAATCACAAAGAAGGAAGTTCAAGAATGGAAAGTAGTACGCAGTGCTATGAAATTCTTGAATGTTCACAATCATCTTTTGTGAACTATGGTGTATGGTCGTTCTTGACTTTGTATGTTCTTCTTTGTTAATAAAATATTTTTATACGCCTTTTGTAACTATTATTGGTGTAAATCCATGCGAAAAAGATTGATTCTACCCTGTAAGGACAAATCATCTTGTATGTGCATTAAGAGTTTGTCTTGATGCCTAGGAAACTTCTTATGAGAATTTATTATTATTTTTGAGAAGTATTATTAGAGTTTGGAATAGCAATTATTGTTATTACACATAGCTATGTCCAACGTTTTCATCTTCGTGTTTTTAGATTTATTGTCTTAAATTCTAAAATTGTTTAGAAGATGATTTTTGCAGTCTTAATCTTTATGGTTTTATATATTGCAATTTGTTATGGGATATGTGTGTTTGCGTCCGTGAACTATGTGTGTCCCATACCTTGTCAAAAGTTAAGTCCTTTATATGTCGATATGCATGTGTTGATAAAAAAAAAGGAATGAACTTTTGACAAATACAAAAGTTAAGCCTATTATGTCAATTATTGATGGAAGATAGGTTAAAATATTTTGTTTACAAGGATTATGTCTATTATATACCGTTATTCGAATAGTGATGGAAAATAGAATGAATCCTTGTGTATTTCGCAGTATTGATCTTCCCTGATCCATAATCTTTTATGTATTACTGTGAAGCTCTGTAAGTTTTCTTGTGTTGAGCACTAACGATTGAGTTGATTGTATTAACTTAGTTGTTTCTCCGTGACAACCCTTAAAGATTGAGCATGACCAATTAAATTGATTACTTTTTGTGGTTAATTTGATTGTGTACTCCGATTAGATTAATTATTGGTTCTCTTATGATTAGTCTAATTGAGTATTCTTGAGTCTCCGTAAGTTCACTTATGTTGAGCATTTATGATTAAATTAATCATGAGATCTCTTATGGTTAATTTAATTAAGCTTTTGGATTCAAATTCATACTTGTATGTGATTTGTTATGTCCAAAGAAATTCTTCTTTTCTTTTTGAAATTAAGGTCGTTCTTGTTGTTCTTTCGGGAATGACATTTTATGGGGAGAGTTCTTAATTGAACTTGTGCTTAATTTTCAAATCTGTGTGGGGAGTGCGGTTGTGGAATATTTTAGGGGTTATCTTGTATCTGAATAGGCTCCTTGATGAATGCATTTAGCTTCGGCTTTATGATTGCATCTAAATAAGATGATATATGCTTTCTTTTGGTCATGAAATGTCTCTTTCGGAAATTTCATTAGGATCTCGTTCTTGTACCTTTGCCATTTTATTGACAAAAAGGGGGAGAATTAATATGTAGTTCACACTACAAATACATATAGTTTTCGGATCATTATGTAAGGGGGAGTGGTTTCCATGTGAGATGGAGTATTGACTAAGGGGGAGTGAGATATCACCATAGTATTGTTGTTAAAGTTGTGATACAATTGAAATTTGACGTTGTGTAATGATACTATGACACTTTATAACAATGATTGAGAACTCTTGTTTTCTCGTTGTTATAGCTACGGATTTTCAACAACGGTGATGCTAAACTTACAACCTTTGGGATCATTGGAGTACTTGGAAGTGACGAAGATTTCAAGTAATGTTGAAGATTAGGCATGTGGAATAGGAGCAACAAAATTTTATGTATATATTTTTTTGTATTCCATATGTATTGATAGTTTTGTCACTACAATTGACAAAGGGGGAGATTGTTAGAGCATTGCTCGATCGAACTCGCATGCGTTGCTATCTCAAGCATGTTTGTCAATATTAGTGATCAAAACTATAAGTCTTGATTTCTAGTCTACTATAGATAAGGTCTCGGACTAGGATATAAATTGTAGTTGAGCTCAATAACTCCATGGCAATCATCATACAAGATGAAGGACTACTCAAGGAACTGGTGGATATTCATCGACTAAAAGGTATGTGGAGACTTGAACTTATCTATCACTCAAAAGTCTATTTATCTCCTATATTGAGACAAAAGTCATTTTACTATATAGACTTAGATTATGCACATTTGGTATTTTGAGCCGAGTTTACCTCGCCTATCTATTTCTCGAAATATGTGTTGGTAAAGCTTTCGCTTTAGCCAAGTTCATCTTTACCTAGTGATGAAAGTCATGTTATGTTTCAATCACTTTGAAAATTGCTCTGACGAGAAATGGTTTGTGAATAACAACTATATAACATCCTCTGAGAATGTTTCAATGATTGAGATGAGAGTTTAGACTATATAACCATTTGGAGGATATGAGCATTGTTTTGGAAACACATATATGTATAAGTTCTTATTACTTGAACCGAAGTTTGCAAACTTTGTTGATCAAGTGAAATGGAGTAGCGCGTGATCTAAGACCGCAAACTCAGTCCGCGAACTGGCGAAGTTCTCAAACCCGAGAATTTCTGCTGGAGTTTGAGAACTCCATCCGGGAACTTAAATCCGCGAACCCAGTCCCCGAACTTGAGTAAGTTATGTCTAAAAACGATGTTTAGTGAACTTATATTTATAAACTAAGGAATGCAATTGCAACCCGTGGCTATAGTGTTCATGAACCGATTTATGTGAATCAAATCGTTTTTGCTTCAATTGTGTCTTGTGTAGTACATAATATTTCCTTGCAATTGAAAAACTCTCTAACTAGTTCATTTGAGTCATTTGAACTAGTTATGGTGAAGAAGAATATGGTTGATATGAAAGTGATCATACGGCTAACCATTTGGTTAACAATTGTTGAACCAACTAATGTACAGGTTTGGGTACGGTTACATAATCCCAGGAACGTGCATTTCATTTGTGTATAAAAAGCTATGTTTTCGATCTAACGGTTGGTAAATATTAGCTTGAATCCAATCAGTTTTTCATCTAAGGGTGAATATTGAATGCTTTGTTACTAAGCTAACATTGATTGCAAACCCTGATTTGAAAGACTATATAAGAGAGAACTCTAGCAAAATCGGTTTGATTTAATCGAATCAATTCATGAACATTATAGCCACGGTTTGCAAAAAATGCATTCCCTAATATATAAATGTATTAGTTCATGAGCCAAATGATTTAGAACTTTAACCACTCAAGTATGCAAACGTACGCATACTTAAGTAGCCAGTCTGAGTTTGGGTTCGCCAGTATGGAAACGGGTACGCATACTTAGTACAATTTCAAAACCCAGCAGAAATTCCCGGAGCTATATCTTACAGAAGTATGCGTACCGGTATGTGTACTTGGTATACGGAATTTCACAACTTCAAGTACGCATACGGGTGTGCATACTTTAGTTCTGTTCATGGATCACATACATGCAAGAATGCACAATATGTTTATAGTACAATGATGGTTAAGTATTACAAACTCTTATTTCAATCGTTGAATCTTTCTTAGAGGATGACAATAGCCGTTTTCACACATGATTAGCATCAAAGCAATTTTCAAGTTATTGAAATAATCATAATGAAATATTCAAAGTCTACACCAAATGATTGTATCACAAAAACCATATAAGATGTTACTCGGCGATTTTCACATGATCAAGATGAACTCGATTGAAGCGAAATCTTACCAAAAAATATTCCGAGAAATATGTAAGCGAGTTAAACTCAACTCGAAATCTCAAATATGTATAATAGAAAACTATCTCGTAACACGACTTATGTCTCAATATAGGAGATAAAATAGAATTATATTTTCCAAGTGATAGATGAGTTTCATTCTCCATATACCTTTTGTTGATGAAGTTCCACAAGCTCGCCTTAGTATTTATTCGTCTTCAATTGATGAACGCCATGAAGTCTAATGCTCAACTACACAATCTATCCTAGTCCGAGTCATTTATAAGTAGACTAGAAATAAAGACTTATAGGTTTGATCACTAACATTGACAAACAAGCTTAAAATAGCAACGCTTGCGAGTTCGACCGAGCAGTGCTCTAATACCAGTTTCTAGAGTTCTCCTTTGTATAGTCTTCAAATCAGGGTTTGCAATCAATGTTACCTTGGTAAAAAAGCATTCAATATTCACCGTTAGATGAAAACCTGATTAGATTCAAGATACTATCTTTCAACAGTTGGATCGAACTTAGCTTGTTATACACAAATGAAATGTACCATCATTTAGAAAAGGTAACTGTACATAAACGTGTACAATTAGTTGGTTCAACAATAGTTAACCAGTGGTTAGCCATATGAGCACTTTCATATCAACCTGATTCATCTTTATCATAACTAGTTCAAATGACTCAAATGAAACTCGTTAGGGTGTTGTTTAATTGTTTATATTCTCATAGAAGTATACAAGATACAATTGAAGCAAAATCGATTTTGATTCACTTGAATCATTTCATGAACACTATAACCACGGTTTGCAAAAGATTGCATTCCTTATTATATAAATATATTAGTTCATGAACAAACCGATTTTAGAACATAAACTACTTAAGTATGCAAACGGGTACGCATACCTAAGTAGACAGACTGAGTTTGGTTATGCCAGTACGCGTACGGGTACGCATACCATTTACTTTTCCAAACTCCAGCAGATATTCACGGAACATGAACTTCCGCCAGTATGTGTACGGGTACGCATACTTGGTTCCCGGACTTTCATAACCATCCAATACGGGTACGCATACCAAGGTTCACGAATTTTTGGATTTTACACAATGTGAATACACACACTATTTTTATATCCAATCATGGTTATGGGTTCTAAACCCTCATTTCAATCATTGAAACATTTTTGGAAGAAGACAATAGCTGTCTCACAAAAATTATTAGTTTCAAAGCAATTTTCAAGTGATCGAATAATCAATACGAACATTTCGAGTCTACATCAAATGACTGTCTCACACAAATCATGTAAGATGTTACAAGGCGATTTTCACATGATCATCTTTTGACTTTCGTCAAGATTAAAAGATGAACTTGGTTAAAGCGAAAGCTTACCAACACACATTTCGAGAGATAGATAAGCGAGATAAACTCGGCTCGAAATACCAAATGTGTATATAGCAATACGACTTTTTGTCTCAAATAGGAGATAGAGTAGATAGACTTTTGAGTGATAGATGAGTTCAAGTCTCCACATACCTTTTGTTGATGAAGTTCCACAAGTTCCGTTGATTAGTTCTTCGTCTCCATTCAATGAACGCCGTGAAGTCTAAAGCCCAACTACACTTTCTATCCTAATCCGAGACTTAGTTATAAGTAGACTAGAAATCAAGTCTTATAGTTTTGGAAACTAAACTTGACAAACAAGCTTGAGATAGCAACGCTTGCGAGTTCGACCGAGCAGTGCTCTAACAGTTGTCAAAACTGTATCTTGATTTCTAGTCTACAATTAGTTAAATCTCGGATTATAATAGAAGTGTAGTTGAGAAATGGACATCACGTCAGTCATCATTGCGTTCTACCATTTGAAGGCGAAGATCAACCGAAGCTTTTGGAGAACTTCTTCAACAAAAGGTAAGTGAAGACTGAACCACCTATTTCTCAAGTTATATTCATCTTTTTATCGATGAGACATTTTTTCGCGTAACTAATTAGACTATGGTAAGCATATCAAAAATCTTGAGTCAAGTTTATCTTGTAATTAGTCCTCGAAATATATATGACTAAGCTTAATGAAAATTTGTTCATACTTGATGAATTTCGGTTTAGGAAGTACAATTTATTGTTCCCAATCTAAATTATGATTTAAGACTATCATTCATAAATAATCTGGAACAATGATATGTGTCATTGATGTTATTTGGGAATGTTTTGAATTGATCCAGAGAGAAATAAAAAACTACTATTATTTTCGGATGCAAGGCAGTATGCATACCAGTCTTACAAACTGAGAAAACTGTTATAGGTCCGGAACCGTAGTACATGTACCTAGTACACGTACCGAAGCAGCTATATGTCGACAACAACTTTTTGGTATGTTTATCAGTATGCATACCTTAAAAAGTCTGTGAACTCATGAAGTACGTGTACTGAAAAAGAGCTTTCGGTTTTGGAACCGGTATGGTATCCATACCCAGTATACATACCGAGAAAGTTTTGTATGTTCTAGAACTCTAATTTGTCTTAAGAGTACACATACCCGGTACACGTACCATGACAAATATGTTCACGAACAAGGTCTAAGTATACGTACTTGCCCTATCGATTAATTTCAAATGCACATAAATTATTTCTCTGAGATAATTAGCATTTGAACAATCTCTAAAAACACTATAGACATGTTTGATCATATGAATGTGACTCAAGATTAAAGTCTTAAGTGTTATATGAAAATGCTCAAGCTTATAGTTCAGTTGGCTAGTTTCGGCTAACCATTCATGAACGTTGTCTTTGTACATGGTTCGGTTACGGTTCATCCTAACCAGAGTGTATATCTTGTATGTTAATAGTTTTAAAGATTCATCTAATGGTAGATATTATTTGCTTGGTTCCAAAGCTATCTTAGCTTAAACCTAAAGCAACCTATGATTTGAAAGTCTATAAAAGGGGAACCTCAAACAACTGGGATCTTTGAATCCGACACTACTTTTATGTGTCCTAGTTGTAAACTAGAGTCGTCCTCTTCCTAAAACCCTTTTAGGGTTTAGCGACTACAAATAATTCATAGGGATTAGTGAAGCCAGGTCCAATTATTATTTATCTGATAACTCGAGTATCCTGATTTTGATTGATTGTTGAGCTTGCTCTATCAATCAAGATAGATATAAATCATAAAATTTCTCTTCATCTCAGAATTTTTTGATTCCACAAGTTTAATACTTGTGAGGTGAATAATAATCTAGGATGATCTTCGGGAAGCATCAGTCCGGATTTTGAGGTTAGCTAGACTTTGTCTATTGGTATCGATTTCCAGTCTCACCTTGATCTACGATCAAAAGGAAATTGCACATACATGCTTATTAATGGGAGGCATATTGGTTTAAAGTCTTCAATTGATTTGAAGCAACTCTTAGGATATAAAAGACGTTAGCTAAGGGAATCATTTGCGCAGTGTCCTGCTGGGATTCAAGAGGCGTAAGGAACACGACTGTAACTGAATTGTTGTGAGAGTTTACTACGGTCTCAATTACATTCCAGTACGAAGTTAATCGGTAGTAGGCTAGTGTTTGTAGCGGCTTAATACAGTGTAGTGTTCAATCTGGACTAGGTCCCGTGGTTTTCCTGCATTTGCGATTTCCTCGTTAACAAAATTTCTGGTGTCTGTGTTATTTTTTTTTCCGCATTATGTTGTTTATCTTTATAATTGAAATATCATAGGTTGTACATAAATCAATCAAAGTAGATACATCAATCCTGTTTGTTGGATACGACTTGATTGATTACTTGGAAATTGATATTTGGAAGCACCCAAGTACTCTCACACGCGAATCTGGTTCACGGACTAGTCACGGACTAGTCTTTGTAAAATTTCTTGATTGTGAGAGAAATAGATATAACTCTAGATACTATTCCTTGATTGAGATACATTAAGTTGAACTCTCGGAATTGTGTTTAAGTTTGTCCATACAGGTTTATTTCCTAAGAAAAAGTTGGTAGTGTATTTTGGTACCCCCAGTATTTTCAATATTAAACTCAAATAACACGTGAAGCGCGTGTCCCTTACCAATCTAGTTTCATCCTATGTAGTCAATCTCGGATCTCGTTCCGTCTCTGTTGGGACCGAGACACTAAGACAATTTTATATCTGAGAAATTTTTGGTGAAATCTCGGAGTCTTCATTTTCAAACTTATACCAGTGATATGTATGCTAAGCATTTTTCATACTTTACATAAGTTAAACTTCTATAAATACAAAACATTAATTTCTAAGACAAGTAATATTTTTTTAATGTTTTTTAGGATTGGATTTGATTTTTAACGTCAAATTTTCCATAAGTAAAAATTTATCTTGGCGAGATCTCGGTGAATTTCTCGGATAAATCTCATCTCGCCGAGATTAAGTGACTCGTCTTTGACATGGATCGAAACTGAATCTCTCGCCAAGATCCTGATTGTCCAGACTGAATTTAACTACATTCAGGAAAAGGTATTGAAAGCGTAAAGCGATGCGTGACTCGTTTTTCATTTTTAAGAAGCGATGCGTATGTTGAAGTGTGAAGCGTCGATTCATGTTTGATGTTTAAATATTTTCTTATAAACAACGTAAGTAGATATTAGTAATTATAATATTTAGTAAGATAATATGTATATAAATATAATAAAAGTCCAGTTGTTGTCCAGTTATATATATAAATATAATAAAACAGTAATGTGGCACCGTGGTTCACTTTACTTCAAGTAAGTTGAAGGTGTTGAGTTCGAAACCCCTCAGAAATGCATTGACTAAGTCAAGAATCGTATCAATTAATGGAATCTTCTGACTCATGGTAGATTCGCTTCAAAACTACGACTAAGAGCAAATTAGAAAAATTTGGAGCGAAGAGTACGCTTCAGCGTGAAGCGGCACTTTTAAAACCATGATTCAGGGGTTATACAAATTACGCGGTGGGACCAGAAATTTTGGACCATAATAAGGAAATCCAAGTCAGCATGTGACTAATAGGTAAAACAGGCCATTTATAGAAAGCTGTTATAGGGGATGAGGATTTCATTGGAGGGACTTACCCATGATAATAATGTCCACCAAATTAGTTAGGGGGTGTCCTAGTGTCATGTTAAAGGTCTAGGTTACCCTTCCACCTTTAAAATGACTAAATTACCCTCATCTCATCCCTTAAAAAAACTAAATCACCATACAATGAATTTAAACCTAATCAATAGAAAAAACTAAAACTAAAAATTAGTATTCTTTCATCTTTTATCTTCTCCTTCAGTCTTAACCGTTCTCTCCATTAATTTTCTTTCAAACCCTTAAGCCAATGGATAGATTAGCCAACATGACTTATGTAAGGTAAGAGTTGTTTTTTTTGTGTTCGAATTAGGTTATATGCATTCAAATTTCAGTTAAAATTGTTGCAGTTGGGCAATTACCAACTGTAAACTCGATTTATGAAGGTGTTACGGTTGGTGATTGAAGAACTACCAACTGTAAAATCCTAATAACCTATTTGAAATATCCGGTTACGGTTTATTTTGTAACCGTAAAAATGTTTACGATTGGTATGATTTTAACAATAGCAACCGTAAATATTCCTGAGTGAAAATAATTTAAGTTTTGAGTTTGATTACGGTTGCGCTTTGACTTAAGATTTATTAACCGTAAATAGTTAATGTTGAACACTAGCCATCGAAAAATGAACCGTATGTTATTTATGGTTCGTCCCGTAAGATAACAATCCAATGGTAACTAAGGTGTTACGGTTGGAACAAAAAAAAAACGAGACCATCAACCGTAACTAAATTACAGTTGATCCCGTGAAGACTAATACCAACCGAAAATGGTTTTACGATGGGGTTTTATTCAAATTTAACCAGTTACGGTTGGTAGTTCATCAATTCAGAACCGTAACTCTCACTTACGGTTGGTTACGTGAAAAACTCCAACAGTAAGTCTCTCTGAAAATCTAAAAATTTTGATTTTTTTTTATGTATTTTAGATAATTTTGAGAAACAAAAAGCTAATTGAAACTAAATTAGAGGTATGGTCATATAAAGATTTATCCATTTCAAATTTTTCACTAGTTGAATGAATCAAAGACAGTTTAGCCATTATGCAAAATATTTAGACATGGGATTTTTGAAATTATTATCAAATGACCTTTTTTTATTCTATTAAAACAGTCTCTCCAATGGAACCATCAACCCCAATAATAGGATTCCATTCATAACGTGGTCGTAACGAAGATTTTGTCGATTGTTATGCTGACCAAAGCAAGTAATACACATACCTTCTAACACAAAAAAGGAAAATGAAAAGGAAACACCGACCAAGTTGCAACTTTCCATACAAGCATTCCCCAAAATGAATCCAACCAACACAAAGGAAAATCGGTCTATTCTTCTACTCATATTTTCCATTTAATTGATTTTGAAAAGGAAACACCGACCAAGTTGCAACTTTCCATACAAGCATTCCCGAGATTCGAGAGCATCTCTATTACATTAAAAAAGTTTTTCTTTTGCATCACAGACTAATAGATGGAGTTCGTCAATCATAAACCAACTTTATTACGTAACAAGTATTCTATTATCGGGGCTGTAGGAGAGAGATTTTGGGGGCTTACAATGATAGTTAAAACCAAATCATGGACATGGAACCTCATCTATATGAAAAGTCCAATTTACCTTATACATAAATAAATCAAGTCACACTATTCATTAATAAAAATTAAATTAATTATCTTCTCCTCCTCCTTTTCTTTTCACTCATCAAATGTAACGAAAATGATGATCATAAAAATAAAACTAAAACTATTATCTTCTCATTCATCTTGTTTACAAAACATAATGAAGATGACGATCATGATATCACCATGATGGCGATGATCACAAAACTATTATCTTCTCCTTCTTATCTTCTCATTCGTAAATCACGATGAAATTGATGATCCTAAAAATAAAAAAAAGGAAACCCATTATTTATTTTTGCTTGTGAATGACTAAGAAATCTAATTCGATTAATTCGGGTAAAAAAAAAGTTTATGTAGCTGTTTACGGCTGGGAGTTCTTATTTTCCCAACCGTAAATCTCATATTACGGGTAGAAAAATAGAATTTCTAGCCGTCGAATAGTTATACGGTTGGGAAGATTTTATTTCCCAGCCGTAATTAGTTGTTCACGGTTATGATTTCCTAGCCGTCGTAAGTAATTCTGATAATCACAGAAAAAAACAGAGGTCTGCTTTCGGCTAGGTTTTTCCAGCCGTTATAGTACAATCGTCCGAGTCTCCCAGCCTCAATTATCAATTACGGCTAGGAAAAACTAACCGTAACTTGTTCTGATTATAAGAGAAAAATCACATGTTGAATACGACCAGATATTCCAAGCCGTAACATGATTTTCGGCTAGGAAAAATGTTAGGAAAACCTAGCCGTAATTTTAACCTAGCCGTAATACAGACACAAGTGATCCTGCAAGAGCTTATGGCTAGAAGTTCTTTATTTCCCAGACGTAAACTGTTGTTTACGGTTTGGAATCCTTCTATTCCTAACCGTAAATATTATTCACGGTTAGGTCGAGTATTATATCCCAGCCGTAATTGTTGAAAAACTAGATTTTGATCTTGATTTCGGAGGATTTGAATCAACAAAATTGATATTGGGAGAGGTATACAAGGCTTTTCTGACTATTTTCATGATGTTTTTCATCAGTTTCTTCTAAAGTTTTCAAAAAAAGTAATTCAAAATCATCCATCTTCTTCTACTAAATCAAAAGAAAAAAAATTGATTTAAAAAAAAATTAGTCGGATGATTAGTTTAGTTAATCATTCACTAATCATGATTCGTCTAGTTAATCATGATTAACACTAATTAAATCGAGGAAAAATTAGGTATCATATAAAATAGGATGATAAGGGGTCATAAGGATTACTATTTCACGACCCCATATATCCCCCAAATTCTCACCTTTTTAAAGCCCCAGTAATAGGATTCAAAAACAAATACATGATTGTTTTTAATTTTTATTAAAAAGATATTTACCTTCGTCATAAATTTAAGGGTCATATCAATGGATCCACAGAAACGACTGCATCCTATAGGTGGATTCAGATTTACTAGCAATTGCATACAACGTTTTCGAAGCTGATTTGAAGTTTTCTAGAAAACTCTATTCGAAGGAGCTGCTCTATAATACGATTCCAAAAATATATTAAAGTTTTTCTTTAACCAGAAGTAATTCATAGTGTAACAGCATGGCATGAAAATTTTTATTCTATTTCTTACGGCGATTCTTGAACGCCACACGGGCCGAAGAAGGTTGGTTGTTTTCGATTTTAAGAAGATATGAGTCAAAATTTTCCTTTTTCTTTTTTCTTTTAATTAGTAAAATATAAAAGTAAAACTATGAGTTTCAAATAGTTGTAATATTTAATTTTTCACTTTATTATTTGGTTGCCACATTAATTTTTTTAATTAATTGGTGAGGAACTAATTATGAGGGTTATCAATACTACTATAAGTATCTCCTTCTTCTCTCCTTGTATTTTTAACTGAATCAACACAACTAATCACAGTTCCCACATGGTATCAAATACCAAGAGTGGAATTTCAACTTCCAACAATAAAATCTGATTAAATCGATCCTTACAACCTTGTTCTTGAGTAATCATGCCTAGAACCACAACCAATTTTTCTTCCTCCACTGCACAACCACCAAATCCAAACAACAACACCAACAAAACCACGAACATTACCTTTCCTAACCTAAATTCATCTGTTTTTCCACCTCTTACTGGTTCACTTTTGATGAATCAACAACAACAACCTACAAATTCACCACAACCACCACAATTTCAATCTCTTTTTCGTTGTCCTCAACTTCCGTTTCAGAACATCTCAAATTTTGTCTCCACAATACTCGATGGATCCAATTTTTTGGTTTGGAGAGATCAACTATCTTCAATCTTGATCAGTACCAACTTATATGGTCTTGTGGATGGATCTATTCTTCAACCACCTCAATTTTTGATACAGAACAATCTTCAAGCACTTAATCCGCAGTTTCTTGAATGACGATCGATGGATCAATTGGTAAGTTCTTGCATAAATGCTACAATGTTACCTTGTCTTGCTTCTAAATTGCTTGGAAAGATTACTGCTAAAGATAAATGAGATCATCTTTCAAGAATCTTTACCCAACAGTTTTGTGCAAGAAAATCTCAATTGAGATCTCAGCTCCATACAATCAAGAGAGGTAACAGCTCTATCTTTGAGTTTCTTCAGCAAATCAAGTCTATCTCTGACTCTTTGGCTGAAATTGGTGAACCTGTTACTAATAAAGATTTGGTAATGTACACATTATCTGGTTTAGGAAGAGAGTTTGCTCATTTTGTGATTACTATTCAAAATCGTGAAACTCCTCTTGCGTTTTCTGAACTTAGAGCTCGTTTGATTCATCATGAGCAGTGGCTTAAAGATCAAGATTATGAATCTTACTCTCTTCTAGTTGCGGATCCAACTAATTCTGCTTTTTTTGTAAGAAAATTTGCAAACTCTCAACATTCTCATGGTAGTTATTCTAATACTTCTGGAAATTGTAATACATCTACTCATCATACACCTGCTCCTACAAATTTTTTTGGAAATTCATCTTCTCATGGTGGTTCCACATTTCAAAGAGGTGAATGTAATCCGATTCAGAGAGTTGATTATTCAACCATTTCTTGTCAAATATGTAATAAGCTGGGACACTTTGCTAGTCGATGTAGATTTAGGTATTCTGCTTCCAAGAAGACCTCTCATGCAGATGTTCAAAAAGCTTTTGCTGGAATGGGGGTTTCCTCTCCAATTTTTAATCCTTGGACTGCTGCTACGTCTCATTCTTCTACAAATGCTACAACCCATGCTACTTGTGGTGAATGTTTTACTCCTACTGGTCATCGGGGAGTTGATGAGACTGGTCCTGTCTGGATTCCTGATTCAGGTGCAACAAGTCACATGACTAATGATTCTACAATTCTCAATACTTCAGAGGAATTCACTGGTGATGAACAAGTTATGATTGGTGATGGTAAGCTTCTACCAATCTCTCTTACTGGTACAACTACATTAGCTCCTGCCACTAGTTCTAAGTCTTTTGTGTTGGATAATGTTTTGTTTGTGCCACATATCAAACATAATCTGCTTTCCATTGCTAAATTCACTACTGAAAATAAATGTTCTTTTGAATTCTTTCCTCGGGGTTATGCAATAAATTCAATTCTCAATAAACAAGTACTGGTTAGAGGTTTGATGCAGCACAATCTATATCCTATGAAGTCCTCTCAACAACATCATCTATAGCCAGCAACTACATTAGGTCTTTCTTCAGTTTTAGCTTCACCTGACATATGGAATCAAAGAATAGGACATCCATCCTGCAAAAATCATCAAGAAACTTGACTCTTCATCAACTATCAATCTCTCCAGTAAAGTGTTTGAGAATGTATGCAGTTCTTGTCATCTTGGGAAAAGCAAATGTTTACCATTTTCTAGTTCTGGTTCTATTTCTAATAAGCCTTTGGCTCTTATCCACTGTGAGATTTGGGGACCTTCTCCCATACAATCTACTTTAGGATATAGATATTACATCTTGTTTGTAGATGACTAAAATAAATTCAATTGGATTTTTCAAATGAAGTGTAAATCTGATAGTTTATCTTGTTTCAAACTGTTCAAAACTTCAATGGAAAATTTATTGGATTTCAAAATTAAGGAGTTTCAAATTGATGGTGCTTATGAACTAGTTAAGGGACAATTTAGACGTTTTCTGGATTCCATTGGTATTTCTGTGAGAATTTCTTGTCCAAATATTCATCAACAGAATGGGGCTGCTGAAAGAAAGCACAGGAAGATTACTGAAGTTGGTAATACAATACATTTTAGAGCTTTTATACCTAAGAGATTCTAGTTTGATGCCTTTTTAACAGCCACATACCTTGTCAACAGAACACCAACAAAGTTATTAGACTATCAATGTCCTTATGCAGTTTTGTTTGATAAAACACCAGACTATGCTTTTCTAAAGGTTTTTGTGTGTTTATTCTTTCCCAATATTGTTCATACCAGAAAGGACAAATTGAGTCCTTGATCTACTCCTTGTGTATTTATAGGATATAGCCTTTTTCACAAGGGTTATAGATGTTATGATCCAGCCACCCACAAGGTGTATACTACTGTTCATGTGGTGTTCAATGAATCAGTTTTTCCATATGGTTCCAGTAATGTCTGTCCTGTTCCTACATTTCATCCTACTATTTCTGCAGCACCCATTACTCCCACTGTTACTGCTGATACAGGTACTACATCTCCATCTAATACTTCTGCAGCTTACATTCCTTCTACTGCTTCTACAAGTGATACTTCAACTTCAAGTACTTCAGTTTCTAGTGATGCTTCTGCCACACATACTTCTTCTCGGGTACATTCAGTCTCTTTTCCTCATTGCTCAAGTAATGTTTCAACACCTACTCAAATACATACTAGGTCTAGATATGGTATTGACAAATCCAAAAAATTACATCTGATTTTGTTGCTCATAGTCACACTAAACATCCAGTTCCTAAGGCCTTTACTGCTATCTTAGATACACTGAAAGAACGTACTGCTATCTTAGATACTCTGAAAGAACCTACTACTTTTAAGCAATCTTCTAAACTTCCTAACTGGGTTCAAGCAATGACAAATGAACATACTGCATTACTTGAGAATGACCCATTTGAGTATGTTCCTTATGTTCCTGGAATGAATGTACTTGGGTGTAAACGGGTTTATAAGACCAAATTAAAACCTGATGGTACTTTGGAAATATTTAAGGATAGATTAGTAGCAAAAGGCTATCATCAGGTAGATGGAATTGATTATGAAGAGGCATTTAGTCCTATTCTAAAGGCCACTACTATTAAATGTGTTCTCAGTTTAGCTTTACAACACAAATGGACAATGAAGCAACTTGATGTATCAAATGCTTTCTTACATGGAACTCTCACTGAAGATGTATATATGGAGAAACCTCCTGGTTTTGTATCACAATTTCCTTCTCATGTTTTTCATATCAAGAAGTCCCTCTATGGCCTTAAACAGGCTCCTAGGGCATGGTTTGATAAATTCAATGGTTTTCTGCTTTCTTATGGTTTCAAACAGTCAGCTTGTGATCACTCAATGTTATATTTCAATCAGTCATGTCTCAAAATGATTCTCTTAGTATATGTTGATGACATTATTCTTGTTGGGAATTCTGATGTTGAGTTATCATCTTTTATTTATTGTCTAAAGAAGGAATTTTCTATGAAGGATTTAGGCAATCTATCTTATTTTTTGGGTATTGAAGCTAAGCTAGATGAATCCACACATTCTTTGCTTCTTACTCAAAATAAGTATTCTCTTGAGTTATTAAAGAAATTTGACATGGTTGACTGCAAACCTTGCAAATCACCAGTTTCTCAAGGCAGAAGAGCTTCTTTGTATGATGGTACTTTATTAAAGGATCATGCTTATTACAGAAGCCTAGTAGGAGGATTACAATATATCACTCTTACCATACCAGATGTTAGTTATGCTGTGAATTATGTGGCACGGTTTATGCATCAGCCTACTGATATTCATCTACAGTTGGCCAAAAGAATTTTGAGGTTCATCAAGGGCTCTTTAGGTACTGGGATAACTCTTGGGAGAGGTGATTGTTCTGTTATTACAACTTTTACTTAAAGTGATTGGGCAGGCTGTCCTGACTCCAGAAAATCTACTTCAGGTTACTGTGTTTTTCTAGGTCAAAATTTGGTTCCTTGGTCCTCAAAGAAACAGCCTACACAGTCTCATTCCTCTACAGAAGCTGAATATAAGGCCCTTGCAGTTGCTGCTTCAGAAATTAGATGGATCTCATACATTTTGGATGAACTTGGTGCTCCTCTCAGATATCCTAGTACCTTGTTTTGTGATAATATTGGTGCAGGGTGTTTAGCTGCAAATCCAGTGTATCATGCAAGAACCAAGCATATTGAAATTGACTATCATTCCATTAGAAGTCTAGTCATGATTGGATTTTTGGCATTCAAGTATGTGCCTTCACTTCAGAACATTGCAGATTCGTTTACTAAAGGTTTGGCAAAGAACTTGTTTCTCAGATTACAAGGAAAACTGTTACACTTTGATAGTGCTCAGTTTGAGGGGGTATGTAAGAGACAGTCATCATCAACATCCTGTCACTACAAGACACATTCAACATACACAGCTCATCATTCTACACAGTCAGCTGATACACCTCATCATACAATGTATCATCCAATGTACTTATGACATGTGTATCTGACCGCTCATTACTCATCCTTGACAGCTATTTTGTAACAGAACTTGTATCTTTACTTTTCTTCTGTAATGAGATACTATAAGTATCTCTTTCTTCTCTCCTTGTATTTTTAACTGAATCAAGACAACTAATCACAGTTCCCACAACTATAGTTGATGGTTAATTATTTTAATTAGTAAACATTATTAGTAGCGGATTAAGAACTAATTTATTTTTATTTGTTAATCAGTAAATAATTTTTTTTTGATAAGAGACAGAATCCAAATTATTAGCATTGTTGAGGAAATACATTCCTGATATATACATTTTAGTGGGAATTTATTCGTGTCTGCGTCCTAGTTTTTTGAGAATTTATTCGTGTCCGCGTCGTGATCGTGGCCGTGTCAGTGCAACCCAGATTACATGTTACAAATTTCCAACCAAAAATGAAGAATTTATTTTGATCGTGCGCCGTGCAAGCAAAAATTGAACAAGCACCTTTACTACTGTCGCATTGTTAAGATATGACGTTATCATATTTTAAACTTAACTATAGTTGTTTTACAAATATATCCCGTAATCTTTTAGTTTTGAAAATGACACATAATATCCTTATAACTTTTGGGAGCTAATCAGGAATCAGGTGATGACTTGAAGATTCTTGATTTAATGGATGGTGATCTAACGGAAAAATTCAAGTTTTTGGCGGTAACCTCAAACCAATTTCCGTCATGAATAAAGAGATATTTCGGCTGAAACTAGCTAACATCTTTCTATATATTACGGTTAACAAACTAGCTAACATCTTTCTATATATCACGGTTAACAGAATCAGACATCTAATCAAATTTGATTGGGAACTCTTATGATCGGTAGTGGTGATTAAGTTGAAGCTTTCCTTTGTTTAGTAATCAATTAGGAGGAAGAATTCAAAATTTAACAAGACAAGCTAATTGAAAAATCTATTAATCATATAAGTGATAAGATCAAGAAATTTGGAGGAATGTATTATTTTATACTCCTTAAGCAGTAGCTGATTCCGTTGCTGATCTGTACATGTTATTTCAAACTACAAATGGAAATGAGGTTGCAAAATGTTTCTTTCTAGGAATTCACCAATCTAAGAGTTTTATGCTAATTAGATATGCTATGTCCAAATCATTCTCGAAACTAGATCACTCTATCTCTTTTGGTCAATCAATTATAACTCGTTGAAAAATTGTGCCGTATGTAAATCAACAACAAACATATCTGCAAATTAACCTAATAATTTTCATATCCTGAAGAAAATATATAAATCAAATCTCGTAAAGATAACTAAAGCATCTAAGTTAAGAAAAATATAGAACCATCGGTATTACTGAAGTATGATAGCAGCATCAGTTTGTTTATCTTTGATATCTTGATGATTGTTGATTATTTTCTCCAACCTTCTTTTTTATAATCTTCTCTGCCACATATTTACTCGTGCTATAAAACTTAGTGATTTCAATGCTAATGCTTGGAATTAATATTGCTACTATGATCTCAGGCAAGGTAAAAAATCGAGTACTTGTTGCTATAATCTGAAAAGGCCAAAGTAATTGACACAAAATTGGACGACATGACAAGTATTTGAGACAACAATATACATGTAATATGTGGAAATATCCGTAAGATACATTTAAATCTCGGAAAATAACTATAGTTAAGTTTAAAATCTGATAACGTTATATCTTAAAAATCCGACGATAATAGAGGTGCTCGTTCAACTTTTGCTTGTGTAGTGCGCGATCAAATATTTTCTCCAAAGCATCTACCTGAAGAGAAAGAAATTAAACAAACAGAAGTAGTAACTAACCATTCTAAATAGAGAAATCCTAAGAACTTTAAAATATTTCACTTCAAGACCCAACCCATTGTAGTGGTTCAAACACCACTTACTTTCAATTAATTATAAAATCTTTAGAAGCATATTTTGGAAATATGGATGAAAATATGACTATATGTTATTGTACGCATGATAGATTAATGGCGTATTATTTAAGGCCCGGTAGTTCCATCCCTTCCAATGGGACCATAAGATTACTGGCAGAAGGTATTTGATAACAAGATGTTTTTAACTGTATCTGATGGTTAATCATTTTAATTAGTAAACAATACTGGTAACGGATTAACAACAAAATTATTTTTGTTTCTTTTTATCAGTGTATAAGAGATATATTGGCAAGAGGTAGAAACCAACTAAACCGATCTCAAGCTGAATCGATTTAATTAGTAAACAGTTATTGTTATTAAAAAAACTTTGATAACAAGAACTTCCATGGAATTATAAGAGGGAAACAACCAGTGGAAATACTAGAATGATAAATTACCCGATAGTGAGGTCCGTGTACCTGGTCATATAAAAATTTCTTGGACGATCTCAAAAATCAATATCCAAAATTAATCTAGTTGTATCCGAATTATAGCAAACACGAGACTTGTAATATGTCTTTCAAGGTATGAATTCATCAAGAACGAGTCTTGTATGATTTTAGTCAATAAGAACTTAAACTATCTAGATTGATTAAGTACTTAAAAATGAGAGGTTACCAAGTACACCACCAACTTTGTCGTTCGCCAACCTGTATGGATAAAACCCAATACAATTGAAAGTAGGTCTTAAGCAAAGACCCTTGAACAACATGTATGTAGAGTTTTTCTCTTTTTTCTTCCACAATCAATATGTATAGACCAAAGTTCCTTGTACCTGATTATGTAGAAGAGTTCTTGGACGATCTCAAAAATCAATTGTAATACTATCTTGGTAGGAGAGTAACTTAATTAGGTGAAATCTCTTGCGTCTGCCAGTTTAAAGACTTCTTTGGGATCAAGAAGCGTCTACTAGTACCGTTGGTGGGAAACTAAAGTTGCATTGTTATTTTAATTTTCGATAATTAATTAATTGATTAACGGTAGTTAACTCTTGATTGCACTTAGTTTAATTATTCTTGAGAGCCTTTTCTTCTGACATAAGGTCATTAAAACTAGAACAAAGAATTAGTGGTAGTTCAGATTTGATTTTAGATTCATTTTTAACATACTCCGTTTTGTATGTGATCGATTGTATGTTGGAATCAAGTTTGTTATTGTGCAGGTACTGAAGAATATTGAATATTTAAAGATAAGAAGATTTCTTATTCGCTTCTATCTTTGTAATTTGCTTCGTGCACAAACTTGATCGGCTGAGATCCGAATATATCTCATTTATCATTGATAGACGATTGATTGACTAGTCGTATTATATCGACAAACTATGATTTGGTGGTATTCTTCAGTATCCGAATCTGATAGTTTGTATACCTAGATCTAGATTAACAAGTTAATCTAGATCTTGGTAGACATTATCTAACAAAGGAGTTTAATTGGTTTAAACATAAGAGCCTTTGTTGGAACTAGACTATCACATCTTTGATTAATTTATTGAGATTAGAAGATTGGTTACCAAACGGATTAGTCCTTTATTGTTTGGAAGACGATTAAAAAGAGTTGAGTGCTTGAAGTCTTCAAAACGGCTGAAGCATTTTAAGATAGTGGACTCTATCTTAGGATTCAGGATCTTGGCCAGATTGGTTGTAGGCACAGGGATACTGATGAAATTAGGTAACTAGGGGTAGTATACTTGGTCTCAACTATACGAAGTTGGTACTGGTTTTTGTATATTAGCTTAATTCTAAGAGTATTCAAAATTGGACTAAGTCCTGAGGTTTTTCTGCATTTGCGATTTTCTCCTTAACAAAATCTTGTTGTGTCCTTACTTTTACTTTTCACAATTATAATTATTGTTATAGTTATAGTTATAGTTAAAAGTAAATACACTGAACGTTAATCCCAAACACTTGAGTTGATCCCTATAGTTTAATATTAGGTTTCAGACTTATACTATATATCAAGTGTATACCTTGTGGTTTGTTATCTTCTTGATAGTCTTTGTCCATATTAGATCACGCAAGGTATTAGACTTATAGTTTGATATCGAAAATATTATGGTGTACTTGGTACCCTCGTCATTTCACGACTCTAGCATTTAACTAGTACACATAAGTGTTAGGGATTGAATTTCCCAGTAGAATGAGTCTCTCTATTTATAGATTTTCAAGACTTAGAGTTGCTTCGAATTCAAGCTAAGATAACTTCAGAATCAAACAAAAACTTTCTCTGTTTAGATTAAACTTTAGTTATGGTTTCAAGTAAGTATGTGAGAAACTTGTCTTGAAATCACATAGAAGAATATACTCTGTGGTCCGGGTTTTCGAACCATGTAAAATGATAGTTCTTGGAAAATATGTCATTCGAACTTGTAAGCAATATTGTGTTCATTTAAACACTTAAGACTTCAACCATGATGCACATACATATGGTATTTTAGTGATCAAAGATGTCTTAGAGGTGTTTATGAGAGTCATAGCAATGCTACACATGTTATAAAAATAGTCTTTAAGCATATGCTAATACGTACTGGGTAGGTTTACGAAACGGTTCGTGTACCATTAGCCAGTTCGTGAATTCAGGGTGTTACAGTTTGTGAACAGGGTTCATGAACCGTCGTGCTATTACCGAACTCAGATGTATACGGTTCGTGAACTGGGCTTGTGAATCATTATGCTATTTCACAAATTCAGATGATCACAGTTCGTGGACTATCCCATTCAGAACTCTACGTTTCGCGAACTAGGTTCGTGAAGCTAACTATATTCCCGAACTTCATATATCCATGGTTTGCGAAACTTTTCGCGTACTTACCATGAAATTTCCAATTAATACATGTGGCACAAAAATAGTTCTTGAACAATAAATTGTTTCGAACTAAGATTGCTAAGGATCAATGAACATCCATTGCTTAAATAATATTTCGAGATGTTTAACAAGACAAGCTTGACTCGAAATTTCTTATTTGAAATATGAAATCTATTAGAAGTCATATGACATAGTCTCAAAAAGACACAGTGGTAATGCATGTGAGTAAATAGAATGGTTCAGTCTTCACTTACCTCTTTTGTTGATGAAGTTCTCCTACTGTCTTCGTCGATCTTCAGTTTTCGAGTAATGATGTATGATACTCAAATACCAACCTCTATACCTAATCCGAGACTTGGTTTTAGTAGGCTAGAAATAAAGGTATAGTTTTGTACAACTAACATTGACTTTGGTAAACTTGCGAGTTCAACGGAGCAGTACTCTAACAATTACCCTCTTCCCCAGTTGCTAGGAAAAATCAACGGAAACTAATCATTGAATTTGGTTCCGTCAAAACCATTCAAAAGGATTGGGACAAAATAGTCAAGCGGAAGAGGTAACTCAGGAAAATATTCTTCAAAAAATAACCAAGAGCATCACGACATTCAAATCTCTCTTGAAGCTGATTCGTCGTTATCTTCTCAAAGTTTTAAAAAGGAAGGTTATATGCTAAAATCCTCCTCATATGGTCAAAAAACCGGGACTCAAGCTCCGCTGGTGCATAATCGATCAATATCAAATAATAATACACCAATCCGGGCAATAAAAAAAACACATCTAAGATGAGATTCCAGGATTAAGAGATCGCGTTTTTGCAATCCCTAACCTCAGAAACCTCAGAAGTGAAAGGTTGTGGCCAACGAACTTTAATCCCAGCCTCTTTAAGGATATTATACATCTAAAAAATAGATTCATGAGGAGAAGGGGTTGGAATATCAGCTTCTTCTATCACTTCTGAGAAGATTAATAAAACGTAAAAAAGTAAATATATATATATACTTCGAGAAAGGAGCTGCAAAACACAAACAAAAGTTTGGAAAAAAGTTTGAAAATCTCTAGAATAAACTTTGAACTTAAAAGCTTATGAAAAAGACTAAATACTTTAAAGAAAAATTTATAAAGGTCTTTATATAAGAATAAGAAGAAGAGGAAAGTGGAAAGACATGTCTTCCTTAGCCGTTACACTATCTCCACTACCTAAACTCGAAAACTAAAATGTCGAGGGTACCAAGTACACCACAATCTTTTCGATACCCACCTATAAGTCTGATACCTTGTATGATCTAATATAGACATAAACTGTCAAAAAGTTTGATAAGTGCATAGTTTACTATACTTTTGTTATCAATTCCATGATTGTATTTGCTTTGTTTCTTTCATATTACCTTGTATTACTCTTGTTTTCTTTTGTTTTGTCTTATATAGGTAGAATCATCCAAAAGGAGCGAAAAGAGTGCTGAAATGGACATAAATGCGAGCGTGGACTAAGGACCACAGAGGAACTCGACCAAATTCAAGAGTGTTTAACTCTATGTTGTAGAGAATGAAGAGACGAAAAGAACGCAAAAATCATTCCGAGTTCGTATGAAAATGTTATGGGTAAAACAGTTTGGGGATCAAGTAAGGACCAATTCCTACCCACGTCAGGATGCAGGGTAGAACCGATCCTACCTCAAAGAAGTGACGAAAACACTTGCCAAAATTGGTTTTCTTAGTTCCTAAGTATTCCCAAACCCTAATATTCTTAAGTATATTTAAGGAGACTTCATATACTTTTGAAGGGGGTTCCGAAACAGAGATTTTATCAAGATACTGTAGTGGAGAAAAGAAGACAAGGAGAAAAAGCTAGAATTTTGGGTTCTTCCATTACCGAATATAATTCTCTTTGATTATCTCTTATGTATATCATGAGTTTAACTAAATCATGAGTGCCTAAAATCCTATTTGATTGAGGATGAATTCTAAATTATAAACAAGATTTGATTTAATATATGAATCTATTTTGATTTATTTTTGTTTCTACTATGATGGATATTTATGATTGATTGATCGATTGCTTTAGGTGGCTAACTAAACTGATCCTTTGATTGATCTATTATTAGTAACGGGTTAGGATATATGTGATTACTAGGTATCACCCTGGCCTATGGCCGGGGCTCAACCTTTCCTGGTTATTTTGTTTTTAAGGTTAGCCGGAAAGTGGTGTTTCTTAAATCCGAGCGATTTTTTCCGGTTCATCTCTAGATCGGTGGTTTATCGCCATCCATTGTCTTGTCATGGATTTGTCGATTCTAGCTAGCCGTATGATGTCTTATCTTTTCATAAACAATGACATCTTTAACATAGGTCTTTGCATAACCATTGAGCCTGTAACGTATAACCTTATGAGTACTGTTGCGACCACTCAAAAGAGATATTGCACCCACCAAGTTGTAACGTGATAAACATAGCATTGAGTTTCATCCACAACGATGAATGTATCAGGATTTGATTTAAATGCAACATTTCTGTAAAAAATAGGCTACACAACAGGCAATGGTCATTCACAAAATATTTTTGCTTTGTTGGAATATATCTTGTGGTGTGCCGTATGGACCAAAGCTTCATCCACAACAATTTTTTCTTGCATTATCACTTCCATTCCAATGCATGCATAGTTTTCATAAAATCTCTATTATATGCAAATTATGAATATGAAACTCTCTCAGTAAAATATAGAAGTTGCTGAACATATTAAAGAGCATAAGGGAGTACCTTGATACGAAGTGGGACATAGTGGTTCGCAACTTCACATGTTATTCAACAATAAAGTAAGCATATTGCACTGCTAGCTTATCCAGACCGCCAATCTAGAATTCATGCAGTACCAGTTGACCATCTAATATATGTTACCACGTTAAGCTTAATTCCTAACTTGGTCAACAGTTCTAAGACGAAGCAAGCGTCTTTGGATCTCCATCTTTAGATGGAAAATCAAATTAAAAAATGAGGGGCACCGAGTTTGTTGAGATTTCTTAACTATACATATCATCAAAAAGTTCGATTGATCATCTTCGAGAAAGTGTGGATATTATCAATTTAGATGGCAAGTGTTCCATAATTGTGAAAAAAAAAGTCCTTTATTTCTCTCTTGAGTGTTCTTCTTCGATCACAATGGAAATATTATAAAATAGCCAGTTCCTAAATTTCATCATCAGTGCTTTCCAACCACTTCTGTTTTTCAGTATGCGAACAAAGTTATGTTCCGATTACAATGATGAGGTAAATGTGTTTGTTATGTTTAAACATTTTTTTTTCCATGGATACTTAATTATCTACTACCTTTTTCTTTTTAGGTAAAGGTAAAAGTTGTTTGCTGTGGTAAACAACAAAACACAGATATTATGGATACTCATCCACATCTACTTCTCTTATAGTCTCATGCTATCATATATTCCTTGGATTAGACCCGTTGGGGACATGAATTTATGGAGGATAAATGGAGACTTTGCTATAATTACTGTAATGGATAAATGGAGACCCGCTGTTTTTATACACCCATCTCATATATTTTGGTAGGTGACCTTGATTGTGTAGGCTGTAAAATATCTCGACCATCAAAGAAGATTGGATTTTATATACCTCATTACTTTAGAGCAAGATCGCAGTCCTTATTTCTATCAAATTGACAATTTGATAAAATCTGCGTATACTGTCATATTATTCACGGATAAGAAGTAGCAATAAAGGTTAATCAGATGCCTTCATGGATGTTACCACAATACGTCAATACCTAATATTGTGAAAGAAGAAACCAAATAACTGGGAAGCTGAAAAAATCAAAGATAATACCAAAGAAGACGATGGAGAGTACCAACTTACCCCTGAATAACTTCGCGTTCAATTTTTATTTCTCCAACATTTTCTATCGAGACCGCATTCATATCTGAGACTGAAGACCCATTTTCCAGTCATAAACTTCATTCAACCTATATAGATATTGATCTCCATTATGGATAAGCATCTTTCTGAACACAGTGAACAATAACATATTTTGTCTTCCATAACATAGGGGCTATGAATAACTACATCAAGAATTTTAAAAGAATTAAAAACATTGACAAACGATATCATCTGTTTTCTTCTTCGTCTTAATCTTTTCTTCTTCCCTTTTCTTGTTCAGTATCTTCCTTGTTTTGTTCGATTCAAGCCCTTTAGTAAAACACAAAATAAATTATGTAAAGACTTACTCGAATCCAAGGTTTTTTCTTTGGAGATTTACTTCGACTTTTTATATACCTTTTAGATTAAAATTTCACTATTAAAAACAAAAGCAAAAAGAACAGTGAATCGGTAAATTGACTTGGGATCTTCTATTGTTAACAAACTCCATTTTAGATATGACATTGACTTGGGATCTTCTATTGTTAACAGACTCCGTTTTGTGTGATCAATTATAAGTTGGAATCAAGTTTGGTTGTGCAGTTACAAAAGAAGACATTGAAGATTCAAAGACAAGAAGATTTTTTATTGGTTTCGTATCTTTGTGATTTACCTTAGTGCACAAACTTGATCGGATGGGATCCGACCATATATTGTTTATCTTTGGTAGATAATTGATTGATAGTCGCATTAGAGTAGCGAGCTATCATTTGGTGGTCCCAAGTAACCGAATTTGATAGTTTGTATACCTAGATATGTTTTTTTAATAATATAAATCTTGGTGGATCTTTCCCAACAAAGGAGTTTATTAGATTAAATAGAAAAGACTTTGTTGAACTAAACTGTATAATCTCTAATTTACTTCTTAAGATTGGAAGAGTGGTTCGCGAAGGTATTAGTCCTTTACTGCTTTGGAAGACGATCCAAAGGAGTTGGGTGCTTGAAGTGTTCACAGCGGCTAAAGAAACTTAATTATGAGAGTATTCAAAATAGAGGATTCACGTAAGTTGGTCAGACTGGTTGTAGGCGCAGGGATACTGAGGAAACTAGGTAACTAGGGGTAGTTTACTTGGTCTCAACTATGCGAAGTTGGTAGTGTTTTTTTGTATAACGACTTAATTATGAGAGTATTCAAAACTGGACTAAGTCCCGGGATTTTCAGCGTTTGCGATTTCCTCATGAACAAAATATTGTTGTGTCTTTACTTTTACTTTCTGTAATTATTATTATTATTTTAGTTATAGTTAAAAGCAAATACTCTATACGTTAATCCAACACTTGGGTTGATTCCTATAGTTTAAGGTTCAATTTCGAACTTGTACTATATACCAAGTGTATACCTTGTTGTTATCATCTTTGGTGCGTGTCGTGAGTGCAAAAATTAAATCACTTATTTCCACACAAGTAACTGGTAATATAATGGAAGCAAGGATCGTTCCCATGAAGAGCAGGGAGTTTTCAGTTGTCAAATGTCATAAATGGGGGGTTTTGTTTATAGGTTATAAAATAAAGTAAATAACAAAACAATTAATAAAGATGTAATCAAGGATGATGAGTATGATCGAGGAATCCTTCTTCGTTACTAAAAAATCATTGAAGTAATATATTCATCTATTCATCATAAATCATTGATTATCACCAACCGTAGAATATCAATAAGCTCTGATATCCCCTAAATTCATAATATCACTAGATACGGAAGCGCTCGACTACCAGATTCTATCCATTAAGGCCACCATGAATAATCTTTTTTTTTTTTTTTTTGCTCGTTAATAAATTTTATTAATAACCAAAAACCATCCAAAGGTTACAAGGAAAAGATAGCAAAAGAAAACAAAAAATGGCTAAAAGCTGAAATTTTGTATCTAACTGTTTTAGCTGAACCTATAGTAAGCCTGATTTTCATTTTCAATTTGGGATAGGAAAGCAGGTCTAGAGTTGTAAATATTTTGGATCCCCTTTCCCAGTCTGGATCCTCTCTTAACAAGAGTGTTAGCATAGAAATTTATCTCTCTGTAACTGTGACATAGCTCCAGGTCTTCCACACTTTCACAAATTTTATTCCATCTGTTTATAGCAAACCAAGGAATTCTTTTATTTTTGAAAGCCTCAATCACTGCTTTTGAATCTGATTTGAATATCAGATAAGAATATCCTCTGTGGACAGCCCATTCCCCTGTACATATGATTGCAAGAACCTCAGGAAAATAGTTAGTGGCTACACCCAATCCTCCTTCTATTTCTACAATGCATTCTCCCTCACTATTTCTGGCAATGAACCCATATCCAGCTGCACCTAGGTTTCCTTGAGAAGCACCATCACAACATAATAGTATTTGTCCTATTTGAGGTAGTCTGACGAATATTTTCTGGATGTTACTTGTTCTAGTTTGTCTGCACTTCAACCCAAATTTTTTTAACCCCTGTAAATCATAAAAAAGGAAAGCTAGTGTGACTATGCACAATAATCACATGGAGGTAGAACCGAAACTTGTTTTGGTAGAAACGTAAACCCATGATTGTGATTGAATGTTGGTTTGATCAATCACGTAGTTCTTGAACGTCAGATGAACCAATTCTAAACTTGTTTGGAAGTGTGGCAAATCGTTTTCAAGGTTGTAAGTGTGAAAGAGAACTTACAAAGTTAAGATGTCGACAAACTTTGAACACGTGCTGTGAATGTTTATTTCTTTAATTGTTCAAAGATATTCCTTAACGGCTAAGGGAATAGAATCCCGGGATCGAAACATAAGTAAGTTAAGAATCTTTTAATTAAGGTTATTAATTTCATTTTGTAGGGAAATTACAGAATTAGTAATGTGCATTTACTAATTATATTTTCTGAGAGATTTCGATCGTTATTTTTGGACAGAGCATTTCCAAGAATTATGAAAATCGAATCTGTGCTTTTATGAATATCTTGAGAATATTTTCGATTTTGGAAATTCCTTGGTGTCCAAACTTCCTTGTCTATAAATACTCGAAGTTTGCCTTTATAGCAAACTAATCCTTCGTAACAACAAATTTACTCTTTTGTTGTTGTTACTAGTGTAGCCTCCTATACGGAGAGGAGAGTAGCCTAATTAGGCGAAATCTCTTATGGCCGCTCAGTTTAAAGTCTTGTTTGGTATTGAAAATCTCTAGCTTGTACCGTTGGTGGGAAACTAGATAATTGCGGTTTATCTTTTGTTTTCGATTGATTTGATTGACTAACGGTGGATGAAATCTGATTGCACCTAGTTTGTTTTTTCTTGAGAATCTTCTCTTCTGATACAAGATTCAGTCAAACTAGTTTAGAGTTTCGACAGGGATCTTTAGACTGTTGTTAGTTGTAAGACGATCTTGTGATAATCCATTGTTAACAGACTCCTTTCTGTGCGTGATTGATCACAAGAGATTCAAGTGACTGTGTGCGGGTTTTTATTGAAGATTTAAGAAGATTTGAAGACAAAGAAGATATTGAAGACCTGACTTGGGTTTTGTGGTGAGTTGCACTATTCTATCTTGGATGAGATTTATATTAATTTTATCATCTTCAAACACACATCTGTTTCTTTGAAACCAGATTTCCTTCATGGTTATAAAAGATGCTATCCTCCATAGCTCTTTGATTGCATGACTTCTGTTTTTTGCTCTTGACAACATCTCTTCAAAAGATTTTATCATCTTCAAATTCTGTGGTGAGTTGCACTATTCTATCTTGGATGAGCTTTAAATTAATTTTATCATCTTCAAACACACATCTGTTCCTTTGAAACCAGATTTCCACCCAACCATTTCCACATGATTTCACTAAAGTCACAGAACCATAAGATATGACTGAGGTTTTCTTCAGATTTTTTACACAAACTGCATCTTGAGGCTAACTTGAATTTTCTAGTTCTCATTTTTTCATCAATAGGTGTAATTCCTCTAAACAGTTTCCATACATTACTTGAAATGCTAGGTTGTATAGATGTGGACCACACCTGTTTTGTCCAAGATAATTTTGGAAATTTTCTTCTTATGCATTCCACAGCTGATGCCACAGTGAAATCACCAGTGATTGTTCCACACCAATTTTTTTTATCTTCATTTGCACATACCACAGGGAGATCATACTGATGAATCATTTCCAACATTTCAATTGGAATCACCCATTCTCCATCTATAAGCAGATATGATACTCTCATCTCAGGGAAGCTGAGCATGAATGCATTCATCGGAAATAATTCATTTAAGGATCTTTCTTTCACCCATGTATCATTCCATACTGAAATTTTAAAACCATCCCCAACAAGCCATCATGAGTGTTCTTGAATATCTTCTGTGTTACCCGTTTCAGACTTGGTAAAATTGAGGATTTTTTATAATACTTGATCCAACCTCCAGATTTTGTCATAAACTTAGCTTGGAAGTATTTTGCCCATTTATTTGTTCCATTCTGCATTTTCCAGATGAGCTTCATAAGCAAGGATTTATTTATTGTTTCTAATCTTCTCAGCCCCAAGCCACCTTCATCTATTGGAGCACATACATAATCCCATTTCAGTGTAATGCATTTTTTTTGTTGAAGGATCACCAGTCCATAAAAAGTTCCTTATAACTCTTTCAACAACTTGAATCACTCTTTTTGGCCATTTCTATAATGACATATTGTATATAGGTATACTGCAGAGTACATATTTTACCAGTACTAGTCTTTCTTGAAATGAGAGCAACTTACCCATCCAACCTGCAAGATTTGCTTGAATTTTTTCCACACATACCCATACATGAAATGATCTGATACTTCCAGGTATTAACACTACTCCCAAATAGTTATCTGGAAATGTTGCTAAAGGCATATTGCATTCATTTGCCAGTTGAGCTTTTAATATCACTGGTCCCTCCAATGAAGCATTTTCTTTTCTCAAAATTGATTCTTTGACCTGATGACATTTGATAATCATTGAGAAACCATGAATAATCTCTCAAGATGTAACCTAGTCGAATGCTTTGGGTTTTATGAATTAGGTTGATCCTAGCATCAAACACATAAGCTTCGTCCGTTTACTAGTGTTGTTTCTACACGTGATTGCTCCACAAAATCCCTCTAGAAAGTCTCACATTTTCTATTCGTGTAAGGGTATCCAATATATATTATAAGTAAGAAGGATGTCTATCTATGAGTCAATTAAGACGATTAATTTTGACATCCAACAGTGTCCACTGATTGATGAGGGTTTGATTTTGAGTCAAAGATGGTCGTTGATGATTTTGAGTCAAAGATGGTCGTTGATTTTAAGCATCTTATTAGTTTGGACGTTAGAGATATGCGGAGGTCCGACCACAACTAACATTAAACTAACTACTTAACCTAAATATGGTTTGGCGGTCAGGGTCATGACATGGTTTTAGACTTGATGGACACATTTTTGTGCCCGATTTGTCTCAATTCTATATATTCTTAGGGCTCATTTTTGTACTTCTTATGGTATTTTGTGTGTGTAAGTATTTTTGGCCAATAAACATTTTTGGAAAAATCGGCTTGAAAAGTTGTGTAAAGCACCTGGAGGAAATGATATCGGCACCCATCATTTGGATAAGTGGCACCCTCAGGGAACCCCACGGACACCAGCTATCGGCACCCCGGAACCTGTTAAGGGCCACCCATCTTCATCTTTGTTTGAATCCTGTTTTGGAGGGAAGCTGTTGCAGACGGGAGGTAGATATGAGTTCGAATTTTGTGGAATATTTAAGGAGATTCAATCTAGGAATTTTGGTGGGCTGGACTTTCTAGAGTATAACAGGGTTGGTAGGATTGATTGGATCGAACGAATTGGGCTAGATAAGCCGGGAGAAGAAAATAGAGAAGTTGGAAAGTTATCAGGTTCTGTTATCGGATTTGGGGCAGTGTAGTCAGAGTTGGACGTAGAATTTGATTGGTATTATCCTGTTGGTTCTAAACAGGATTGATATGTGTCGTAGATTAGAAAAAATAGGCATCAATTCTTGGTTCCTGCAAAACAGGGAAGTGAAGTTATTATCGGACTTTCTGGTTATATATATGGGAGTTGGTGATATTATGGAGAGTTTAACTATATTTGAGACTCTATATTACCTTATCTGAGAAGTTTACAACTCACAGAACCGCGTAAAGAAGCTTGGCAGGGAAAGAAATCCCGAGACTTGAGGTGGAGGAAAAATATGAATAACCGAAAATTTCTTGAGATTCAATCGACCTGTGGGCTGTAAAAGGAGTTGGTATAGGTCATAGAAGGGGGACGAAGTCATTGGAGCAGTTTCAGAGAATTTTAGAACACCACAGAGCTGAGAAGATCGAGTTGCAGGAAGTTTCATTTTCTGCTGCTGCTGAAGAACAAGTGTTGCAATAAGAACAGAGTCCCAATATTGTAACAATGATCAATGATTTCTTTGTAACAGTCCGTCCATTGTAACAACTGCTTTATAACGCAGATACATCGTTGCGAAAACTCTGTTTTATTATTTCTCATCCTTTTAATCAACTTTTGAACCATAAACCAATATTTGGAGCAAGTGATAATATGAGGAGCTAAACCCCATTGTTGAGGTGATAGAGGAAGCTATTTTTCCAACAAAAAGTGGTATATTCTATTTTATCTATTTATTGCAATCATTTTATGATTATTTGCCTTGATTGAGAATTGTTTGAAAGATTTTTGTTAAGAAATTGTTATTTCTTTTGATAGAGCATGCTTGGCCATAGGTTTTTGATGTTCTACACTTTGGATTTACACTTGTTATTTTGAAAATCTACATGTTGCAATAGTTTACAATCAAATTGAACGACAAAATTGCATGGATATAAATATTGGATTAAATCACTTTGAACTTGGAAAATAGTAGAATCTTAGCCTCAGTGTTCTTTTAATATTGATATCAACTTTTCCAGTGTTTTCTATAATTATTAGTGAGTTTTCTATTTTAGTTTTGAAATTAAGTCTAAAAAAATCCTTCACAAATCTGAGAAATGAAACTCTTTTTACCACTATCTACAAATCACATCAAGACTCGGACAAGTCGTAGCCACTCCATTAATTTTTAAATCAAGACGAACATAGTTATGAATTGATACTCCAGTGAACCGTGTGCTTTAACTTTGAATTATAGATTCTCTTAAAATTTACCGATTCACTGTTCTTTTTGTTTTTGTTTTTAATAGTGAAAATGTAATCTAAAAGGTATATAAAAAATCAAAGTCAATCTCCAAAGAAAAACACTTGGATTCGAGTAAGTATTTACATAATTCATTTGTTTTTCGTTGTATTAAAAGGCATGAATGGAACAAAACAAGGAAGGTACAGAACAAGAAAAGAAAAGGGAAGAAGAAAAGATTAAGACAAAGAAGAAAACAGATGATGTCATTTGTCGATGTTTTTAATTCCTTTAAAATTCTTGACGTAATTATCCATAACCCCTATGTTATGGAAGACAAAATATCTTATTGTTCACTGTGTTCAGAGAGATGCTTATCCATAATGGAGATCAATATCTATATAGGTTAAATGAAGTTTATGAATGGAAAATGGGTCTTCAGAGTCTCAGACATGAATGAGGTCTCGATAGAAAATGTTGCAGAAATAAAAGTTGAACGCGAAGTTATTCAGGGGTAAGTTGGTACTCTTCATCGTCTTCTTTGGTATTATCTTTGATTTTTTCTGCTTCCCAGTTATTTGGTTTCTTCTTTCAAAATATTAGGTATTGACGTATTATAGTAACATCGATGAAGGCATCTGAGTAACCTTTATTGCTACTTCTTATCCGTGAATAATATGACAATATACACAGATTTTATCAAATTGTTAATTTGATAGAAATAATGAATGCGGTCTTGCTCTAAAGTAATGAGACATTTAAAAGCCAATTTTCTTTGATGGTCGAGATATTTTACAGCCTACACAATCAAGGTCACCTACCTAAATCGATGAGATTGGTGTATAAAAACAACGGGTCTCCATTTATCCATTATAGTAATTATAGCAAAGTCTCCATTTATCCTCCATAAATTCATGTCCCCAACGGGTCTAATCCAAGGACTATCTGATAGCATTAGACTATAAGAACAGTAGAATTGGATTAGTATCCATAATATTTGTGTTTTGTTGTTCACCACAACAAACAACTTTTACCTTTACCTAAAAAGAAAAAGGTAGTAGATAGTTAAAGTATCCATGGAAAAAAAATGTTTAAACATAACAAACACATTTACCTCACCATTGTAGTCGGAACATAACTTTGTTCTCATATTAAAAAACAGGAATGGTAGGAAAGCATTGATGATGTAACTTAGGAACTGGCTATTTTATAATATTTCCATTGTGATCGAAGAAGAATTTCCATGGTGATCGAAGAAGAACACTCAAGAGAGAAATAAAGGACTTTACATTTCGCAATTATGGAACACTTGCCATCTAAATTGATAATATCCGCGCGCACTTTATCGAAGATGATCAATCGAACTTTTTGATTATATGTATAGCTAAAAATTCTCAACAAACTTCATGCCACTCATTTTTTAATTTGATTTTCCATCTAAAGATGGAAATCCAAATACGCTTGCTTCGTCTTAGAACTGCTGACCAAGTTAGGAATTGAGCCTAACGTGGTAACATATATTCGATGATCAATTGGTACTGCATGAATTACAGATTGGCGGTCTGGATAAGCTAGCAGTGCAGTATGCTTTTTATTGTTGAATAATATGTGAAGTTGCGAACCACTATGCCCACCTCGTATCATGGAACTTATTAGAGCATTGCTCGGTCGAACTCGCATGCGTTGCTATCTCAAGCATGTTTGTCAATGTTAGTGATCAAAACTATAAGTCTTGATTTCTAGTCTGCTATAGCTAAGTCTCGGACTAGGATAGAAAGCGTAGTTGAGCTCAAGGACTTCACGGCGATTCATCATACAAGAATAAGAACTACTCATGGAAACGGTGGAACTTCTCGAAAAAAAAGGTATGTGAAGACTTGGACTTATCTGTCACTCAAAAGTCTATCTATTCTATCTCTTACTTCTTGAGACAAAAAGTCGTATGTTATATATAGACTTAGATTATACACATTAGGTATTTCGAGCCGAGTATACCTCGTCTATTTATATATCGAAATATGTGTTGGTAAGCGTTTCGCTTCGACCATGTTTATTTTTACCTAGTGAAGAAAGTCATGATATGTTTCAATCACTTTGAAAATTGCTTTGACGAGAAATGGTATAACAACTACATAACGTCCTCTAAGAATGTCTCAATGGTTGAAATGAGAGTTTAGATTACATAACCAATGATGGACATAACTATTATTGTGGAAACACATATGTGCATAAATCCTATCCCTTGAACCAAAGTTTGCGAACTTTGTTGATTAAGAGAAACCGGAAGAATAGCTTGTTGCCAAGTCCGCGAACTGCGAACTTCTCATCCCGAGAAATTCTGCTGGAATTGAAAAACTTGTTACGTGAGTACCAGTCCGCGAACCGGCGGAAAGTCTTTGCCGAGATTTTCTGCTGGAGTTTGTAAACTATGCCCAATTGCTTAATTCCGCGAACCTAATGTGCGAACTTAAGAAGCTTATATATCTGAAGATGATTTCTGAACTTAAACTTATAAAGACTAAGGAATGCAATTTGCAAACCGTGGCTATAAATTTCATGAACCGATTCGAGTGAATCAAATCATCTTTGCTTCAATTATGTCTTGTGTAGTACATAAGATTTCCTTGCAATTGAACAACTATATAACTAGTTCATTTGAGTCATTTGAACTAGTTATGGTGAAGAAGAATATGGTTGGTATGAAATGCTCATATGGCTAACCTTTTGGTTAACTATTGATGAACCAACAATGTACACGTTTGGGTACGGTTAACAAACCTAGAAGCGTGCATTTCATTTGTGTATAACAAGCTAAGTTTTCGATCTAACGGTTGTTGATAGGGTAAAAGTGGGAAAGATAAGCAAGTCCAAGCCACAATAAGCCCATCCCCTTAGAGGTGAAGAGAGAGAATGGATGTGTTTCAGAACCCCCTTCTAAATATCCTTTCTCCCCCTTTTATAATAATCCCTCCTCCTCCTCTTATGGATAAGCACCCATAAGATCAATATATTACGAAACTACCATTTCCTTTCCTTTAAGTTATTATTAAACCCTAAGAGGCTTTCTTTCTTCCTTGGACCAAACCCAACTAGACTAACATGCTCTTTTATAGGATAGAGCTATCCCAACCTTGTGGGTTAGGTCTAGTCCTCTAGTCTCTCTATCCTAGACGGAATCCCTAATAGGTTAAGAGGATTCTTTTTCTAAGGATAATTCTTTTCATGTATCAACATTAGTCCCCTGACTGTTGGCTGGTCGTAGTCCAGGTCAACAGTCACATATTGATTCATCCGTTAGCGGATGCAACTAATGGAATTTTCAGATGAACACATCCACGCATGTTGAATCCTCACGTGTTCCCTCCATCCTCATATGATGGTTGGTTTATCTGTCCTCGGGAGTATGTGTCCCTAATAACCACCTTAGAGGAGGTGCCTTGCCTAGCAGCTTACATGGAAACTATGTTTCTCCGAAAATCACACTCTGCTTGTCCGCTGAATCTCCATCCGCTTGGGAATCTTGGGTGTATTACGTATACTCCAACCCCGATCATGGGGAAAATGATCCGCTATTGGGGCATAGATCTTTTACGTGATGTCATAGCATCTTCTCAGTATAGAAATGTCCGCTGAGATCACGACAGTTTGGTTTATTTGCTCGTTGGATGATTGATCCTTACATGTTTTATTTTCTTGGGGGAGGAAACTTCAGTGCTGGAAGACGTGATCGCGCTTAATGGGTTTCCCATTCATGGCAATACATGCTATTCTGAATCTTGTGTCTTCAAAGCTATGAATAAGAGTGATAAGGATCTTAGAGATCATTTGGTTTTATTCAATGAAGAGTCGATGAACTTCCAACATTTAGACGAAGTTAAAGTGGAGGTGTCGGAGGAAAGGGAGAATAAAGAGGAGATGGGAACCTCATCAGAAGGTTATTAGACTTTTCCTCCCTTCCTGAATCAAAGAAGACGAGGTGTCTTTCCGCGCTGAAACAGTTGGAATCCTCTATGCAAGTTGGTAAATTACGATGAATAGTTTATATCCACGATTTCGAGTCCCTAGGGCTATCATTCAAATCGATGTTTGTCGTGTTCCGATAATAATCCAATAAGATTATTGTATGTCAGTAATGGGTTTATCATTTGCATCCGAGTAGGCACAAGGTATTATTAGCGTAATATGTGATAAAGGTGCGGGCGATAGAGAGGTTATTGACATTTTTATAATGCAGTCCCCGAGTGCCACAACGAACAGATTCTGAATCATACATGACGGGTAAATTATGCTTTACACACTTTCATATGTAGCTATTCCAAATGAGGTGCAAATATATGAGAGTCACGATGTATGAAAAGGCGGCTTACAGAGAGTGGTTTTGGTTACAACATCCAAGTGGCTACATATCGATCGGCTAGCTTAAGCGCACATATATTCTTACAGAGAACAGGTGCGCGTAAATGTAAATGCTTCATTGTCTCATGAAGGTAAGTTGTTCGTTTAGTAGGCATGTTTGTGATTAGTTATCACTCACATGACCAATGGACTTATAGATCAGTGTAGGTATCGGCTCATATTCTTTAGGATATGCTAAGGCGGATGAATCCTCTCTTTGGGTAAGTGTTGAAGTTTCACTAATTTGTCGCTTTCACACACTCTCTCTATTTTGAAAACTGTAGGGTGGATGAATGCTCGGTATGAGAGTTTTACTTAAGTGTTCAAGTGGAATGGCGGATGAGTGCAGCCTGCGCGCCTCTTAAGCATATGATTCTGCTTGGTTATTATGACCCAGGTGTGCTTGGTTTTACTTCAACCATCTAGTGAACGTACTTCGCCACATGTGATCATTTCGATAGTGAAAATACACTTTGGTATTCCCGACTGATAAATGTCGATCGTCTTGAGATAGAAGCTCACAGGAGCGGTGTATTACATACCTTCTTTTTGCTTCTTAACTATATCGTGAGAAGCAACTACTTATATATTTTCACCATTCGAGCATATGTAGGCCGACATGGTCATTCAATACGGAGTTTAATGATGTATGCTTACCATGCCGCCCATTGGTTGAGAGGGTTGTCATCCGTGCATTATTATTGGAATCACTGACGATGCCGATAAGGATGGGTGATCATAAGCGTGAAATGGCATTTGCAATTGTACGCTCAGTGGGTGAAAGCGCATCAGTGGCCTTGCATAATGCTAGCCATACTCGGGCATATTTGTGCATTTCATTGACCATAAAGCGGGATGAAGAGAGCGCATCAGGTTGCAAGTGGAGATGCACAATCGCAAGCGGGGGCTTCTTGAAGCAATTATGTCCTGATGTATCCGCTTCGTAGGAATTTGAGGATTCATTCTTAACAAGCCAAGTGTTGTATTCGTAGGGTAAGAATCTTTTTACAAATGTTTTAGGCGCTCGACGTGCTCCCTTATTAGGCGAGAGAGATAACATTTGCGTGCAGATACTGAAATCATTTATCAATGATCGAGATAAGATAGATTTGTGAACAAGCATCTGTGTATGTCCATTTAAGATCCTCCTTAACTTATTTTGGCGGCCATCGTGGCCTTTTCTAAACGCATATAAATTTTAAAGTTGTCAAAGGCGCGTTGAGGGTCTTGCGCTCAATGCACTTGAAATGTATTAAATGAGAAGTAGCATTACATGGTACATTTCATACCACTCTTTTGTTTCCCACTCTTTTGGCTTTAGTGGATGTGTCGTGTATGTCTTGCCCACTTTCCTTTTAGTGTTTTTCAATGAAATAATGCACATTGGTAGCTTAGTGCTATCCATGTTCCTGGCATTTCTCATGCCATCCTTCTGTTATGCTTGTAGCCTAGTCATACTCAAGGAGATCTCTCAAATCTATTTTTGCCTACAGTCTAGCCATCCATCTCAATTTTTTTTTTAGTCTAGACATCCATGCTTTATTATCTAATGAGCCTACTCCATCTCCCATGTGATCATTTTGATAGTGAAAATTTTCTTTGACATTCCCGATTGATAGACGTCGATCGACTTATGATGGAAGTTTACAGGAGCGGAGTGCTACCTTCTGCTTTGTTTCTTAAGCGGCGCTATTATTATTGAGAGTAGCAGCTACTTACATTTTATACCATTCGAGCATATGTAGGCGGACGAGTGCTTGGTGTTCTACCTGTATGCACGAGTCTGTATAGTCGCTTGGTTGGACGGTATGGGGGATTACTATACGTGCTTAAGTTGGTGAAGTTGGTGGACGAGTGTATGGTATTTAACTTGCTCGCCTCCCGTGCAGGGATTCAAGGAGTAATGATAGATTTCTGGAAGTAAGTCCCTTCATACCCTTTTATTTATTTATTTCTTTCATATTATTGTTCTCTTTAAATACGCTCGAGACGTGGTAGATAACTATGAGCATGAATTAGCGCTTGCGTCTTTGGAGTCGAGTATGACATGCCCTAATTTAGTTTCTTTCATTCAACACCACTATGATTTTCGACTATTGTGGAAGCCTATGCAATTATCCTTTCGAGGTTTACGTTTGTCACATAGTTAACGTGTCACATAGCAGGGATTATCTCATAGCCCTTACTCATGACCGGATTGTCTCATCGCTCAACGTCGGTACGACTTAACTCATGGAACATTCAAGCTATCTATCTATTTTTAATATTCCATTTCTCATGGTACATTCCGGACCACTCTTTTGTTTCCCGCGCCGCATTTAGGGCCGCCTTTTTCATTTCTTATCACTCAACCGTACTCGTGGCTATTTTCGGTTCATGGTGGATATTTTCAATTCATGGTGCATTCAAGGCCATCATTCAAGAGCCATCTTATCTCATTGCTCGGCTATTCTCATTTTATCTCAGCGCTCGCCTTCTTTGATTTTATGGGTCGTACCCGCAGCCTAGTCATACTCAGGACTTTATTCATTTTATAGGCTGTACTCATAGCCTTTTCTGGAGCCTAGACTTTTCTTGGACTATTAGTGCGCTTCAGTAAGCCACGCACAGAGCCTAGCCCTTTCTTGGACTATTGGTGCGCTTCAGTAAAAGCCACGCATGGAGTCTAGTCATTTCTTGGACTATTGGTGCGCTTCAGTTAAAGTCACGCACGGAGCCTAGCCCTTTCTTGGACTATTGGTGCACTTCAGTTAAATCCACGCACGGATACTATCCCTTTCTCGGATTATTGGTGTGCTTCAGTTAAAGCCACGCACAGAGCTAGACCATTCTTGGATTATTGGTGCACTTCAGTTAAAGCCACGCACGGAGCTTAGCCCTTTCTTGGACTATTAGTGCGCTTCAGTTAAATCCATGCACGGAGCCTAACCCTTTCTTGGACTATTAGTGCGCTTCAGCTAAAGCCATGCACGGAGCCTAGCCATTTCTTAGACTATTGGTGCACTTCATCTAAAGCCATGCACGGAGCTAGCCCTTTCTTGGACTATTAGTGCACTTCATCTAAAGCCATGCACGAAGCCTAACCCTTTCTTGGACTATTGGTGCACTTCATCTAAAGCCATGCACGGAGCCTAGCCATTTCTTGGACTATTGATGTATTTATATGTATTTAATCACGATATATGCTAGGATTCATCATGACTCAGTTCGAATATAAAATAGATAATTTATTATTTTCAGCCATCCGGCGTACATTAGGTTATTCAAGCGTAGTAAGTTTTGGGCCATTTACCATTGATAGGAGTATTATTGCGGGAGCCGTTCATCCGCTTTAGGTAATAATATCCACTTTCTGCTGCCTCACTTATCATGTAAGGACCTTGCCAGTTAGCAGCAAACTTACCTGTTTTCTTATTATGTTGAACGTGCGATGCGATTTTCATCACTACATCATTCACGCTGAAGACTCGTTCATTCACCTTTTGGTTATAGTAGCTTGCTGTCCGCTGTCTATACTTATCCGCGAATCGTTCAACCTTGGATCGTCGCTCTTCTAAGGTGTCCAGGTGTGCAAATCGACTGACATCATCCGGAGTAGTGAGACTAGCCATGGCCACACGCGTGGATGATATGGAAATTTCCGCTGGTAGTATCGCATCTTCTCCATACACTAGGGAATAAGGGGACGCGCCTGTGGAACTTCTTTTGGAGATACGATACGCCCATAGTGTGATAGGCACCTAATATTTTATATATTCTTATCTTTTTGAAGGTGTTTACTGTATCTTGATGCATTAATTTCCTATATTTATGCCAAACTATGTATTTTTTTTTCTTTTTCATTCCGAGTAAAAGTGTGGTGATATTCTCTGATTTTTGTAATGACATGAGACTAAGTAGAGTCAACAGAGAAGGATTGAACAATGGGAAGTGGTCACACCATGATAAGCTACACATTTAAGTGAAGGATGCATGCGAAGCAACAAGAGATCAGAGTGTGAGAGTTGACAACCTAATGGGCCGAAGTTCAGAACTCAAATTCTTCTCATGTTTGGAAACTACATGGAAAGAAAACAAAGCCAAAAATCCATTCTCATACCAAAGCAAGGTATTCATGCTTTACACCAGAGTACGTCACCACATGTCTCTTCCCGATCTCGCACATGAGAAACAAACTTCTTCTCCTCCCAATTCAGTCAACCCATCTTTTTTGTCTCCCATATTTTATCGGCATATCAAATCAGTCTGTCTCGTCTTCTCTCAGATTATCAAGCCATCACCTTGACAACCCAATTTCCATACGATTGTCGGCGTCAGACTCAAACCCTATACCTAGTTTACCCTATATTTCTATTTCTAAACCTATTCCTCCATCCAATGTCAATCAGCAATTCACAATACCTAGCAAGTAGGTAGGGTGGCTTATTTGGAGCACAAGAGAAGAAAATTGATTGATTCTCTATATAACATCAACAATGGCAGCAGAGAAATGGCAAAAATAAGGCGGCAGTAATGATTAAGCAACTGACAGTTAGGTCTGAATTTGATTTCCTTTCAACACCGACAACATCCGAAATTAGTGAAGACATTACAATGACAGTGCATGATGAAGTAGGTTACATCAGTGGCGAGTTTCAAGACTACCAATTTCCTAGATTTCTGCTTGTGTAATTACTGTCAATGGGATTGAATTGTTTGGAGGAAAACTTTTTGTATAAATAGAGGAGGGGATTGTGATGTAAAACTCAAACCCGGACTAGCCGGTGCAAGAAAGTAGTAGTATTTAGGTTTATTTTCCAGTTCTTATAATGTTCTAATTTTCTAACTAGGGCTTAGATGAAGCTTTAATCTAATATCAGATAATTCTGGTTATGAATTTGTTCTTGTTGTGCTTAATTTCTTAAGGGTTGATTTAATCTTTATACTACAACATATTACTTTTACTTGTTTGTTATATGCAACCTAGGTAGTTGGAATAATTATATGTTGTTGTGCTGCAACTCATGCTTAAATGAATCGATTTATCTTTTGATTAGTTTTGCTTTAATCAGACAACTAATGCTTAGGATGAATACTTTAGTTGTGATTAATTATCCATCTTCAGATCACCTTGAATATGCGGCAGACTCAAATCTTCATCGCTGTTCGTTAAAAGGACAAGAGTAATTTCGATAACTAAATTATCTAATATAGGTTAAGTGGAGGATTCGACTTCCCTAGTACCTCTCATATAATTGTTTATCTCTGTGTTTGTTTTAATCTTGTTTGTTTAGTATAATCAATCTTAATCTTGTCGTATCGACACAAAACACCCCATGTTTGGTTACCTTTTAAAGTGAATCAGTTGTACTAAGGCTATAATTTCAACTCAACACCCACCTTGTCCCTGTGGATCGACCTGTGATTGCTCTGTGTTGCATATCGACATTGTGCACTTGCAGTTTAATATTGTAGGCATCTTCTAGTCCTACCATAGTACAAGCATTAGCTGTTCGTGCCATCTCCTGTGATGATCATATACCATTCGACTTAATATTCTTAACAGTGTTTTGTTGGTAGCTTCTGCCTGTCTATTCCCCTGCCGGTAGTAGACTGTCGAGGTGTGGAACTTTATCCCGTATGATCCAACAGATCTATGACAGTTTGATTAACGAAAGAGGTATCATTATCTGAGCGTATGATCATAGGTGCCCTGAATCGACAGATGATGTGCTCTTTGATGAACGCGGCAATTGTTGCGCCCGAGTAGTCTCGGAGTGGTATAGATTAAACCCATTTGGTAGAATACTTGGTTGCGGTGATGATATACTTGTGATGCAGGGACGAGGTTGGGTTTATCGGCCCAATGATATCAAGTCCCCAGCTGTGAAAAGGCCATGGGGTAACGACGTTATGCATCCAGGTATGTGGGGCATGGATCAACGATCCGTGACTTTGACATTGCTGACAACTCTTTACGTGTTCCGCGGTATCGAATTCCATCGTGGGACAGTAATACCCTGCTTCGTGTAGCTGTAGGAAGAGCTTCCGCGTACCTTGGTGCTCGCCATTGTGGGTTGTAGCCATGACTGTTTCCGCCTCTTCCTGTGATAGACAACGTAATACCTTTCCTCCGAAACTCTTCTTATAAAGGACGCCTTCACTTAAGAAGAATCGACCGTTCTTCCTTTGAATTTTTAATGTCTCATGTCTGTTTGACGGCAGGCGCTCATGATGGATGAAATCTATGTAGGGTTATGTCCAGTCTACTATCTCTGCGCTGCATATTTCTGTTTGTTGCGGGGGTGCTTGGAAATCATCGCATTTGTCTTGGACCACATCTGCTTGAACTGCCATGTTTGGCCAGTATACGCCCATCCTTTGTAACCGTCGATATAACGGATTCCCCATGTCTGTCCGCATGACTCCTCATGGACGCGATTCAGTATTTCCTATACTTCTGACTTTCCTACGCACCGTGACACAGCGCCTCCAGATGTTCGAAAGTACAATGCTCCTCGTATTAAAACAAATTGCTTTAGTACTTTGACGGGAAACACTTGATCGTCTGCCCCTCTAGTTAGATCTTCGATATACGCTGTTCTCCAATCATCCTTTAGCTCGAATGCGGCTTCCTCTTTCCATGTGATGGGCAGTGCTCTTCTTTTTACTACTATAGTGCCTTCATCAGATTAGTTTAATTGTATCTTAGCCGCCAGCGTATCCATAGCGTCCGCGTGTTTGTTAGTGGACCTTCCTGTATGCTCCACGACGGTGCTTCCCCTTCTTGTAATCAACTCTTGGGCTTCCGCTCGATATGGCGCCAGATATGCTTATTTTACCTGAAAGTCGCCCGATATTTGGTTTGTGACTAGATTTGAGTCTCCTTTGACATCAATGGCTCCTAGGTTGAGATCCTCCGCCAATCGTAATCCGAGGATTAGTGCTTCATATTCCGCCACATTGTTGCTACATTCAAAGTCTAGCTTGAAAGCGAATGATAACAATTCTTTCTTAGGTGCTTCGAAGACTATTCCTGCTCCTCCATAAAAGTCGTATGAAGACCCATCAAAGAACATTGTCCAGCGTTCCTCTTCTTCGAGTTCCGCTACCTCACCAGGTATTTCCTCACTTATCTATGTCATGTCCATTCCTGGGAACGCTTCTAAAAAGTCCGCGAACGCTTGCCCTCGTATTCCTTTCGACCGTTGATATTTTAGTTCAAACTCGGATAATTGTAGCAGCCAGCGAGTTGCCCTTCCGGATAATACGAGTTGTTTTTCTAAGTAGGCAATTGGATTAGACGTGGCCACCACTAAGGTTTCATGCGTGAGCAGGTACGATCGTAACTTTTGTGTGGCATAGATGAGTGCTAAGCATACTTTCTATGCCCTTGAGTATCTGAATTCCGCGTCTCTGAACCCTCTGCTAATATAATGGATTAGGCGTAATTGGTCGTTGCCAAGGTCTTGAGCTAATAACGCTCCAATCTCCACGTTGGTAAATGTTGTATACAAATAGAGAGGCTCTCCTTTGACAGGGGTCGTAGGACTCTTGCGCTGATCAAGCATTCCTTGAGCTTCTGGAAGGCTTGCTCTTGCTCCTAACCCCACTCGAACGGTTTGTTTTTCTTCAGTAGTGATGTAAACGTGCACAACAGTTGCGCCAGGCCCGGAATGAACCTCCGAACGTAAGACACCCTACCAATAAAAGTTTTCAATTCTTTTGCATTTTCCGGCGATCTCATAGTGGTTATTGCTTCGACTTTTTCCGGATTGATTTGTTTTCCTTTGTCAGTGACAACAAACCCTAGAAATTTTGTCGGAGGTGACACCAAACGCGTATTTGAGAGGATTCAATTTTCAAGTGGTATTTTCTACATCTGTTGAAAACTTGCCTCAGATGGTTAAGATGATCCACTCGTGCTCGAGATTTTACCACCACATCATCAATGTATACTTCCATGATGTGATGCATCATGTCGTGGAAGATCGCTATCATGGTTCGTTGGTAAGTGGTGCCCGCGTTCTTGAATCCAAAGGGAATGACTGTGTAAAAGAAATTTCCATATGGAGCTGGAATGCTGTCTTGTGCACTTCCTCTACCGACATCTTGATTTGGTTGTATCCGCTGGAAAGCCGTCTTGTGCACTTCCTCTACCGACATCTTGATTTGGTTGTATCCGCTAAATCCATCCATGAAAGAAAACATACCATATCCGCTCGTATTATTTACCATTATGTCAATGTTTGGTACCGGAAAATCATCCATAGGACACGCTCGGTTTAGGTCTCGATAGTTGACGCAGCATCGGATTTTTCCATTCTTTTTCTCTACTGGGACGATTTTAGCTAACCATGTGGGGTGTTGGATTGGTCTAATGAAGTTAGCCTTCAACATCTTCTCCACTTCTTCCTTGATAGAAAACTCTACCCCTTCAGAAAAGTTACGGCTCTGCTGTTTGACGGGTTGATACTCGGGTGAGACATTGAGGTTGTGTGCGATCAGGTGTCTGTCGAGGGCCGACATCTCGTCATGCGTAAATGCGAACACATCTCTATACTCGCGGAGCAGTTTAATCAATCGTGATTTTTCTTCTTCTTCTAGATGCTTGCTGATACGCACACATATTGGTTCTCTTCCTGAGCCGAGGTTCACTTCTTCTAGTCCGTCCATAGTTGGATCGGGCTTCGTCTTTTCCTCAGGTAAATCTTTTATCATTTTCTCTACCGAAATCAAGGGTTCTACTTCTTCTCGCCAATCTTCACCAAGTGGGGTCGTTTCCATCATGTTTCCTTCGTCCGCCGATGACATGGCGCAGTCGTGTTGTTGACTGGAAGCTTCCCCGACTAATTTCTATAAGTGGTAAACATGTCCACCCTCTGGTCGTGAGAAACGTTTGAATTGAGTGTTCTTTGTTTCGACTATATCTCGTTTATTTCCCGCTACGGGCCCCATCCTTGATGGACTGAAAACGGATTTGGCCTTTCCTTTTACTTCTGCCTCTGGCTGGAATTCTTTCCACTTAGGGAGGGTGATAAAACACTGTGTTTGTTAGCCTTGGTCTACAGCTGGCTGTGTGTAGAAAACCGCATCTGTCATGTAAGCCTCTTCTGGACCAAACGGATTATTCGTAGCTGGGATCCGGAATTGTCTTCCTCCGATATTGGTCTTAAGACATTGATGATACGTAGATGCCACCACCTTGTGGTTCAGAAGCCATCCTCGCCCTAGTAAGACATGAAACGTGGTATCATCCTCGAGTATGTAGAAAGGCGTGAGCGCTCTGATGGGTCCAATCTTCATCATCAGATGTACTATTCCCATTGCTGTCTGGGTTTTTCCACCAAACCCCCTTACAGTCGTTGCACGCATTTTGATTGACGCTCTTGGTACTCCTAAGGACTCCAATGTGTGCAATGAAATCATGTTAAGGGATGCTCCGCCGTCTATAAAAGCTCGCCTGAGAGGCTGCTTGTTGATATGGGTTGTGAGGTACAAGGGCCGGAGGTGCTCTCCCGGATAACATATATCTTCATCAGTAAAGGTTATAGCTTCCAGCGGCAACGGATTGTACGCCTTGCCAGATTTGATGGCTGCAATAGCTTTGGATGCTTCGCAGATTTGATCCTCGCTAAAACCAAGTGAATCAAAGAATTGCTGGTCTAAGACTGTTTGGGCGAATTTGCTAGAGACTCCGGTCGTATCTGAGAAGGTATCCGTCTCAGTTTCCTCGTATGCCTCCTCTTCCTTCTCATATTCCCATGGTCTCCAGGGTTCCTCTTCTGTAGGTTCGTGGGATATCATCATGATTTGGTTCTGAGGGAGCAGATCTTTCTGAATGCTTTGCTCTCCTATTTCTAGCTCGCCTCTGGATCGCTTCCTTTGCACTATATAACATAGAGAAAAACATTCCAAAGTCGGATGATGGACTCTTCTGTGATAATGGCAGTATCGTTCATGCATCTTATCCGCTGCGGTTGGTTCCGTAGCCACAGGTGGCAGAGTTTCTTCTTTGTTAGATAGCCATTTCTCCAGAAGTCCTACTATTTTCTCCCTCCTGCATGGTAGTGGTGGCGTATTTGGTCTTCCGCCGTCTGTTCTTCCACCTCTCCTATTTGATTGTCCTCCTCGATAAGGGCCAAAAGCAGCCGCTCCTCCTTTACCTCTATTGCCTCCTTGTTCATTCGACGCCGCATTAACAGAATGTAATTGCCAGCTGTGTTCACTTGCTCCGGAGTTCATAACATTCACGCAGTCTGATATCCGAACTGCAGCCTCCTCAACTTCGACAAAAGTTTGGAATTTGAAATTTGTCAAATTCAGTAGGAAGACCGCATCCATTCCTCGAATACAAATTTCCACCAAGCGCTCTTCTGGGATGTCCTCATGGCATTCAAGTGTGAAATCCCGGAAACAGGTGATGAGCTTCTCAATTTCTTCTCCAACCCGCTGGGTGCATCTTCCCAAATCTATTGCCGTGACTCTCCTTTTAGCGGAATAGAATTTTTTTAGAAAGAGTTTTATCATGGCGGGCCATGAACTGATACTTTCGGGTTTCAAATTATCATACCAAGTAAAAGAATTGTCTGTAAGTGATTTTGGAAACTCCCTCATGCAAAGTCTTTCGTCCTGAGCATATGCGTTAATTGATGATATGAAACGGCTTACATGCTCGCGTGCGTTTCCCTTTCCTCCATATGTCTTGAATTTTGGTGACACGTAATCTTCAAGATATGAGTACTCGGAAACCTCGGTGGAGTATGGAGGCTCTAGTGAATCGTAGGCATTGTGTTTCGTTACTCGATAGTTTGCCTCTAGATATTTGGCGATTTCATCTTCTGTCATGCTCGGAGCTGTGTTCTTGGAAGCCTTAGTTGCCGACGTACCTTGTTCTCTCGCTCGCTTCAGTCGTCCGCGCAGCTCTTGCTGCTTTTTAATGGATGCGTCTAATTCCTCTTGTAACTCAGACATCTCTCGCTCGCTGATCTCTGCCGCGGATTTCTCTTTAGGCACTTCTTCTTTCATTTGAGATCCTCCAGCTCCTTGCACAATATGTGTACTGACTACCGCTCGTACATGTACCTCTTCATCACTTTCTCCTTGAATGTCTTCCACAGTGCCGCGGTCCGGGTTGGGAAGTGCTCCACTCGCTGGCATCTCATGGCTCGCACCTGTGAGTATCATGCTGGACTAGAGGCTAAGAACCTCCCATTGTGGTCGCAATTTTGATTGGGTAAAAGTGGGAAAGAGAAGCAAGCCCAAGCCACAGCAAGCCCATCCCCTTAGAGGTGAAGAGAGAGAATGGATGTGTTTCAGAATCCCTTTCTAAATATCTTTTCTCCCCCTTTTATAATAATCCATCCTCCTCCTCTTATGGATAAGCACCCATAAGATCAATATATTACGAAACTACCATTTCCTTTCCTTTAAGTTATTATTAAACCCTAAGAGGCTTTCTTTCTTCCTTGGACCAAACCCAACTAGACTAACATGCTCTTTTACGGGCTAGAGCTATCCCAACCTTGTGGGTTAGGTCTAGTCCCCAAGTCTCTTTATCCTAGACGGAATCCCTAGTAGGTTAAGGGGACTCTTTTTGTAAGGATAATAATTTCCTGTATCAACAACGGTTGAGAAATATTAGCTTGAATCTAAATCAGGTTTTCATCTAACGGTGGATATTGTTTGCTTTGTGACCAAGGTGAAACCCTGATTTGAAAGACTATATAAAGGAAACATCTAGTATTGTGCAAAACTAATCCACACACTTCACGTGTGATACTAGTCTGCGTGCTAGAGTCGTTTCTCCTTTAACCTTTGGCTTTTTTCTTCTAAAACCAGGTTAACGACTCAAAGACTTCATTGGGATTGTGAATCCAGACCGATACTACTTTTATCGTAGTTGTATGATCTGATCTTGCATCTTCTATCGTACGAGTACAATTAGATTGATTGGCTTGAGATTAATATCTCCGATAGGAAAGATATAAGAAGTAGTCAAAAACATTTTCGTATCATTGTTTGTGATTCCACAACATCTTGTTTCGCTACCATACGATTAAGATTGTTGTGAGGTGATTGATTTATCTAGGCTGTTCTTCGGGAATATAAGACCAGATTATCAATTGGTTCATGTTCACCTTGATTATTATCAAAAGACAGAACAAAAACTTCAGGGTTTTTCTGTCGGAGACATATTGATCATTTGATAGACTTGTCTGTCTGAGAAAGATTTGTTTATTGTCAAAGCCTACGATTTTGGGCCGTAGAAACTCTTAGTTGTGGGTGAGATCATCTAAGGGAATCAAATGTGCAGTATCCTGCTAGGATCAGAGGCGTAGGGAGTACAACTGTACCTTGGATCAGTGGGAGACTGATTGGGGTTCAACTACAATCCAGTCCGAAGTTAGATCGGAGTAGGCTAGTGTGTGTAGCGTCTTAATACAGTGTGTGTTCAATCTGGACTAGGTCCCGAGGTTTTTCTGCATTTGCAGTTTCCTCGTTAACAAAATTTCTGGTGTCTGTGTTATTTCATTTTCCGCAGTATATTGTTTTATCTTTATAATTGAAATAATACAGGTTGTGCATTAGATCATCAATTAGAGTAATCCAACCTTTGGTTGTTGATTGTCATTGATTGATCCTTGGATATTGGTCTTTGGTACCATCCAAGTTATTCTTTGTATTTGATTAGTACTCGCAGTTTCTGTTTGAAGAAATCAAATCAAGAGAGAGAGATATAAACTCGTTGATTTACTTTTAATTTATTGAGTCTTGTTGATTCTCTTAAAAGTATATTCGAGTTTGTCCATACAGATTGCTAAGCGAAATATTGGGTGGTGGTGTTAGAACCCTGCTTTTTCAATTGGTATCAGAGCAGGCAAACACGTTCAATACCTTACAAGTCTGTGTTTGTAGCGATCTGACTCTATGGACAGAGGTGCTATCTCTATTAACGTACCGCCAGTCTTCAATGTCTCTAATTACTTAAGGTGGAAAATTGCTATGCGAACTTTTCTTCAAGCGCGTGATTTTCAATCATGGGTATATGTTGTTATTGGATATGATGCTCCCGTTGTGGAAGTTGGAGATGTAAACGTTCCCAAGAATATTGGTGAATATAATCCTGCCGAGATACTTGCTGCAAAGCAAAATTCCGACGGTTTGAATGCCATCATACATGCCATTACCCAAAATCTTCAGCACCATGCGTCAAATTGCACTAAGTCTAAAGATGCTTGGGATATCTTAGAACCCGTATTTGAAGGAAACTCCAGTGAAAAGGAAGCTAGGCTTCAAAACCTTAATTCCGATTGGGAGAACCTTCGTATGGTAGTTGAAGATACATTTGATGAGTTTAATCACAGAGTGTCTGAAATTGTTAATGCATCTTTTGCATTGGGTAAGACTATTCCTGAAAAGGAAATTGTGATGAAAATTCTCAGATCGCTACCATCTAGATACGAGTCTAAGAAGTATGCCATCGTTGAGGGAAATAACCTTGATAATATTTCCAGAAATACATTGGTTGAAAAGCTAAATATCTTTGATCATGAGCATACATCCAAAATCGGGAAGGATGTTGACTTTAAAGCACAAAAGAACACTAAGTTACTTGATAAAAGTAAAAGTGTTAATGTCTCTGAGGATGATCAGTCTGAGGGTGATTTTTCGGATGAAGATCTTGACAAATCAGTTTCCTTGATCGCAAAACAGTTTAGGGATCTTCTATTGAAGAGAAATAAACGGTTTTCAAGAGACAAACCTAGGTCGTCAAATAAACCTCACAATCGCATTCCTCCAAAAAACAGGGATGCTGACGAGGATATGCCACGGTCCTTTAAGTGTAAAGGTTTCGGTTATTTTGCAAACGAGTGCCCAAATCGTAGAAAATACACTGGGAACAAAGTCTTGTTGTAACACTTGATGATATATCTAAGATCTATGATTCTGATGAAGATAGGAAATCAAGTGTTGGCCTTCTATGTGAAAACATTGATTTTGATAATTGTAGCAATACATATATCAACCTTGATGGTTTCGGTGAAGAAGAGAATCCAATCAAGCTGGAAGAATCAATTGACCCATCATTTGGAAACTCTGGTTGTAGTGTTTCAGGATCTACTATGTGTCTGGCTGCTTTCACACCATAGATGCCTGAATATTATCCAAGTTTGGCGTGCTCGTTTTGTTCTCAGAAGGGTCATGAACTATCAATATGTTACATGTACAAACATCAAGTGAGGCACACCAACAAACTTCAACGAAGATCAAATCGATTGGCAAGGAAGCTTAAACTTGCTCAGAAGACTGCTGAGGTATGTAGGATTTTATCTTCGTCTAGAAGTTGGTTTCCAAAGACAAAATAAGACCATTAGAGAAGAAGGTATGGTCAAATCGGTTTGATAGACAGAAGTCTGAGGATTCCTCTCAAGAGGAAAATGGTGGACAAATTGTTGTTCACCACAGCACAAATTAATTGTGTTTTTTGGTAAATCTTGTCTCATGTGCCTGATCAAAAAGAGATAAGATTGTGTACTGCTCAGGCTTTAGGAAAAGTTTTTTTTTTCTTAGGATTGTTTTTCCTGTCTATCAAATAAAGTAAAGGGTTATTATCGACAATTATCTTTATAGGGTTTAGATTTGGGCGTCCACGAACCTGTTTAATGGTTGCGAACCCTACATTCCTTTTTCCTCTCTGATATCTTTTATATCTTAAGACTGCTTGATGAGATTGTGAATTCCACTCACAAAAACCAGTTGTTTATAATTGTTCTCTAAGCATCATGTCTTTAGATGGAAAAGATGTCAATATGATTGTTAAGCCACCAATCAAGGAAAAAGAGAAATCTCCAGTAACTCCTTCCTTGAAAAGAAAGAGGAGGAATACAAGAAAGCCAAGGGTTGTCCCTTCTAACTCTCAGAAGTTTTCCGATGTTCTTGATGAGTTGAAGGAAGTAAGAAAGGAGATTAATGAAATAAAGGCTTGCGTTTTAAGATCTTTGGAAATTCAAAAGGCTCTGGTTCGACATCATCAGCCAAGACGGTTTGTTGGTATTGACTCCTTCCTCCACGAACCTTATATTCTGATGGATGTTGACGACCAGGAGTTCGGGAATGGTAAGGAATTTCTCAAAGATATTGTTGCCTAGTATGTCTTCTTTTTGGTTTAGTTGGAAGAATAACTAGTGCTTGAACAGCAATGATTGTGACTACACATAGCTATTATTTTTCATCTTCTTGTTCTTTTTTAGGTTTATTTGGTTTAAATTCTAAAAATATTTGGAGGATGGTGGTTTGCAGTATTTAATCTTTATGATTTGTTATATTGCAATTTGTGATGGGATATTGGTGTTTATGTCCGTGAACTATGCTGTCCCATATTTTATCAAAAGTAAAGTCGTTCATGATCGGTATTCATGTATTGATTTAAGGATGAATAGACTTTTGACATATACAAAAGTTAAGCCTATATTGTAAATTCTTTGATGGAAGATAGGTTAAAATCTTTTGTGTTCAAGGATTATGTCTATTAAATATCGTTATGCAAATAGTGATGGAAGGTAGAATGAATCCTTGTGTATTCCACAGTATTGATCTTCACTGATCCATATTTTATGTAATACTGTGAGGCTCCGTAATGTGTCTTATGATGAGCACGATACAACCAAGTTGATTAGTTTTTGATTAGCTTTTTTGGTTGTTCCTTAAGGTACTTTATGTTGAGCATTCTTGAACTAAATTAATCATCTTGTTTGGTTATTTAGTTATTGCTCCATAAGTCTTTTTATGTCGAGCAAAAAAAATGACAATTAAATTGATTACTTTTATAATTTGTGTATTCCAATTATATTAATTATGGGTTCTCTTGTAATTAATCTAGTTGAGTATTTTCATAATCCGTAAGATTCCTCTTATGTTGAGTATATGAACGACGATCCTATTCATTTTCTAATGGTTATGTTAGTCGTATGCTCCGTAGGTTCTCTTATGTCGAGCATAATCAATTAAGTTGATCACTTTTGTGTTTAATTTGATTGCGTATTCCGATTAAATTAATCATAGGTTTACTTGTGATTAATTTGACTGAGTTTTTGGATATAGAGAATCATTCTTATGGTTTTTGGTGTCCAATCAAAATCCTTCTTTTCTTTTGAAATTAAGGTCGCTCTTGTTGTTCCCTTGGGAATGACATCAAATGGGGGAGAGTTCTTTTGAACTTGTGCTTAATGGTCATATCTTGAGGGGTGTGCGGCTGTGGAATTTTAAAGGGGTTATCTTGTATATTTAAAATCCTTGATGAATGCTATTAGCTTCGGCTATATGATTGCATCTAAATTAGATGGTATGTATTTTCTTTTAGTCATGAAATGTCTCTTACGTAAAATTCATTATGATTCCGTTCTAGTACCTTTGCCAATTTTATTGACAAAAAGGGGGAGAATTAATATGTAGTTCACACTACAAATACATATGGTTTTTAGATCATTTTGTAAGGGGGAGTGGTTTCCATGTGAGACAGAGTATTGACTAAGGGGGAGTGATACATATCACCATAGTATTATTGTTGAAGTTGTGATACAATTGGACTTTGACACTGTGTAATAATACTATGACACTGTATAACAATGATCGAGACCGATGCTTTCTCATTGTTATAACCACGGATCTTCAACAACGGTGATGCTAAACTTACAACCTTTGGGATCATTGGAGTACTTGGAAGTGACGAAGATTTCGAGGAATATTGAAGATTATACATGTGGAATAGGAGCTACTGAAGTTTCTTTATATTTTTTTGTATTTTATATGTATTGATAGTTTTGTCACTAAAATTGACAAAGGGGGAGATTGTTAGAGCATTCCTCGGTCGAACTCGCATGCGTTGCTATCTCAAGCATGTTTGTCAATGTTAGTGATCAAAACTATAAGTCTTTATTTCTAGTCTACTATAGCTAAGTCTCAGACTAGGATAGAAAGTGTAATTGAGCTCAAGGACTTCATGGCGATTCATCATACAAGAAGAAGAACTACTCAAGGAACCGGTGGAACTTCTCTAAAAAAAGGTATGTGAAGACTTGGACTTATCTGTCACTCAAAAGTATATCTACTCTATCTCTTACTTCTTGAGACAAAAAGTCGTATGCTATATATAGTCTTAGATTATACACATTAGGTATTTCGAGCCGAGTATACCTCGTCTATTTATATATCGAAATATGTGTTGGTAAGCGTTTCGCTTCGACCATGTTTACCTTTACCTAGTGACGAAAGTCATGATATGTTTCAATCACTTTGAAAATTGCTTTGATGAGAAATGGTATAACAACTACATAACGTCCTCTAAGAATGTTTCAATGGTTGAAATGAGAGTTTAGATTATATAACCAATGATGGACATAAGTATTGTTGTGGAAACACATATGTGCATAAGTCCTATCCCTTGAACCAAAGTTTGCGAACTTTGTTGATCAAGAGAAACCGGAAGAATGGCTTTTTTCCAAGTCCGCGAACTCAGCTCGGAAACTGTCGAATATCTCATCCCGAGAAATTCTCCTGGAGTTGACAAACTTGTTACGTGAGTACCAGTCCGCGAACCGGCGAAAAGTCTTTGCCGAGATTTTCTGCTGGAGTTTGTAAACTCTGCCTGGTTGCTTAAGTCCGCGAACCTAGTGTGCGGACTTAAGAAGGTTATATATCTTAAGATGATTTCTGAACTTAAACTTATCAAGACTAAGGAATGCAATTTGCAAACCGTGGCTATAAAGTTCATGAACCAATACGAGTGAATCAAATCATCTTTGCTTCAATTGTGTCTTGTGTAGTATAAAAGATTTCCTTGCAATTGAACAACTCTCTAACTAGTTCATTTGAGTCATTTGAACTAGTTATGGTGAAGAAGAATACGGTTGGTATGAAATGCTCATATGGCTAACATTTTGGTTAACTATTGTTGAACCAACAATGTACATGTTTGGGTACGGTTAACAAACCTAGAAGCGTGCATTTCATTTGTGTATACCAAGCTAAGTTTTCGATCTAACGGTTGAGAAATATTAGCTTGAATTTAAATCAGGTTTTCATATAACGGTGGATATTGTTTGCTTTGTGACCAAGGCGAAACCCTGATTTGAAAGACTATATAAAGGAGACATCTAGTATTGTGCAAAACTAATCCCCACACTTCACGTGTAATACTAGTTTGTGTGCTAGAGTCCTTTCTCCTTTAAACTTTGGTTTTATTCTTATAAAACCAGGTTAACGACTTAAAGATTTCATTGGGATTGTGAAGCCAGACCAATACTACTTTTATCATAGTTGTGTGATCTGATCATGCATATTCTATCGTACGAGTCCAATCAGATTGATTGGCTTGAGATTAATATCTCTGATAGGCAAGATATAAAAAATAGTCACAAACATCTTCATCTCATTGTTTGTGATTCCACAACATCTTGTTTCGCTACCATACGATTAAGATTGTTGTGAGGTGATTGATTTTTCTAGGCTGTTCTTCGGGAATATAAGATCGGATTATCAATTGGTTCCTGTTCACCTTGATTATTATCAAAATACGGAACAAAAACTTTAGGGTTTTTCTGTGGGATATAGATTGATCCTTTGATAGACTTGTCTGTGTGAGATAGATTTGTTTATTATCAAAGCCTACGATTTTGGGTCATAGCAACTCTTAGTTGTGGGTGAGATCAGCTAAGGGAATCAAATGCGCAGTATCCTGCTGGGATCAGAGGCGTAGGGAGTACAACTGTACCTTGGATCAGTGGGAGACTGATTGGGGTTCAACTACAGTCCAGTCCGAAGTTAGCTTGGAGTAGGCTAGTGTATGTAGCGTCTTAATACAATGTGTGTTCAATCTGGACTAGGTCCCACGGTTTTTCTTCATTTGCGGTTTCCTCGTTAACAAAATTTCTGGTGTCTGTGTTATTTCAGTTTCCGCATTATATTGTTTTATCTTTATAATTGAAATAATACAGGTTGTACGTTAGATCATCAATTAGAGTAATCCAACCTTTGGTTGTTGATTGTCATTGATTGATCCTTGGATATTGGTCTTTGGTACCATCCAAGTTATTCCTTGTTTTTGATTAGTACTCGCAGTTTCTGTTTGAGGAAATCAAATCAAGAGAGAGAGAGATATAAACTCGTTGATTTACTTTTAATTGATTGAGTCTTGTTGATTCTCTTAAAAGTATATTCGAGTTTGTCCATACAGATTGCTAAGCGAAATATTGGGTGGTGTTGTTAGACCCCCGCTTTTTCAGAACTCACTTATGCTCCTTAATATGTTCAGCAACTTCTATATTTTACTGAGAGAGTTTCATAATCATAATTTGCATATAATAGATATTTTATGAAAACTATGCATGCATGGGAATGGAAGTGATAATGCAAGAAAAAATTGTTGTGGATGAAGCTTTGGTCTATATGGCACACCACAAGATATACAATTCAAACAGAGAAAAAATATTTTGTGAATGACCATTACATGTTGTGTATCCTATTTTTTACAGAATTGTTGCATTTAAATCGAATCCTGATACGATCATCGTTGTGGATGAAACTAAATGTTATGTCTAGCACGTTACAACTTGGTGGGTGCATTATCCCTTTCGAGTCATCGCAAAAATACTCATAAGGTTATACCTTTACAGGCTCAATGGTTATGCAAAGACCTATGTTAAAGATGGTATTGTTTATGACAAGATAAGACATCATACGACTAGCTAGAATCGATCAATCCATGACAAGACAATGGGTGGCGATAAACCACCGATCTAGAGATGAAGCGAAAAAAAATCGCTCGGATATAAAAAAACACCACTACCCGCATAACCTTAAAAACAAACTAACCAGGAATGGTTGAGACCCGTACGTAGGCCGGGGTGATACCTAGTAATCGCATATATCCTAACCCGTTACTAGTAATAGATCAATCAAGGGATCAGTTTAGTTAGTCACCTAAAGCAATCGATCGATCAATCAATCATAAATATCCATCATATTAGAAACAAACGATAATCATATGAAGAAATCAAAATAGATTCATATATTAAATCAAATCTTGTTCAGAACTTAGAATTCATCCTCAATCAAATAGGATTCTAGGTACTCATGGATTTAGTTAAACCCATGATATATATAAGATATAATCAAAGAGAAATAGATTCGGTGACAGAAGAACCCAAGATCCTAGCTTTCGCTCCTTATCTTCTTTTCTCCACTAGAATATCTTGATAAAATCTCCATCTCGGAAATCCCTTAAAAAGTATATTGAAGTCTCCTTAAATATCCTTAAGAATATTAGGGTCTGAATTGTCCTCAGTGTCTCTATTGCTAGTGCTTGATTTTATACTTATTATGGTATTTTATGTGTTTGTAGGCATTTTTGGGAAATAAACATTATTGGAAAAATCGGCTCGAAAAGTTGTCTAAAGCACCCGGAGGACACATGTTATTCGGACTCGCACTGTTAGATAAGGGGGACTCAATTACTAAGGGGCACCTCAACGGATAAGGGGCACCTTCCTTACTATTCACACCCCATAAGGCAAGTGCTAAAGAGACACCCGTACAAGATTAGGGGGAGGTCATCTTCTCCATTTGAATTTGGAATTTGGCGGGAAAAGCTATTATCAAAACACCAAAATTAGGGTTCGTGATTTGAAGGCGTTTTAGGGAGATTCAATGGCTGAAATCAAATGGGTAGTTGTGATATGTCCTAACAGAGCTGGTATGGGTGTTTGTTTCGATCAAATTTGGCTGAAATAAATCCGTGAGAAGAAAACAGGGCAGCACGTGCATGGTTCACGGGATTGCATGAGTTTTGGAGAATTCAAACGTGTTCTGCTCATGTTTGATGACTCGAGCAACACTTTGGACCTTGAAAAAGTTAAATAAGGAGATTTTGCAGATGTAGAAACGCGTGAGAAGCTAAATCAGGGAAAAAATATTCCCAGAATATTTTCTTTACTGCCAGAGTTCAATGAAGAATATTGAGAATCATGGCGTGATTAAATGAGGCTGAGGAGTATAAACAGATTGCTGGGATCATAGAGAAGGGGGACGGAGAGTTTGGGGTCGAGAGGAGAGCTCAGGAGGACAGAATCAAGAGTTTTCAGAACTCTGTTTCTGCTGCTGCACCAAGAACACGAAGAACAAAAGACCACCAGAGGCAGTCGTTTATGAACATCGACAACGACAGCCACGTGAGGGTCGCAGAGTTACAACAAAAGCAGTTCTTTTCTATCGTTCTTTGTAACAGTGTTTTGTAACAATTATAAACGTTGCAAACACCCAATTTTCATCATTTTCTCCATTTCATCATTTGTACACCTACTTTGAGCAATGAAATCAATTTTTGAGCGTGTTTCCAACATCATGATGAGTTAAACCCAATCTTCCGGGGTGATGGAGGAAGCCATTCTTCCAAAAGTTATGTGGTAAAATTTATTTGAATTTATTTATGCAATTCTTTTATGATTATTTGCACCGAATGGAAATTGAGTAATGATTTTTATTAATTAGTTGTGTTTTCTCTTGATGAAGTATGCTTCGTTTAGGGCTTTTGATACTTCATGCTTGCGATTAACAATTGATGTTTTGAAAATCTAATTTAGGAAATGATTAGAATCACAATTTCTTTTGATTGGAGTTATATTGTCTAGAATTGCATGATAAAAATTAACATTAAATTACATGAATTTTGGTGAATGGTGAAATCCTGAACCCCGGTCTCTCTAATATAATCAGTTTTAATTTGCTTTATTTTCTTTAGTTTTAAAATTTAAATCTAAAAGAACAACCTGCACAAGTCTTGAACGAACTCTATTTATTACTACAACAACTTTGAAAACACATCATTAGGTCCGGAAATTACTATATTAAAAAGTCTAAAATTCATAAGAGATAACCATACTATGAGATCATAACATTAGGATTTGTGAAAACCGAAACTAAATCTCCTAAATCGAAAGAAAATAACACAAAATATTAACAAGGTGCATAAACTATCAAAATAACACAAGATTTGAAAAATAAAAGCTTATTATTGACAGTTGTAAATAGACTTTACACAAGAATTGAAATAGATCAATAATTGAAATTGATAGTCTATTATTAAGATTAATCACAAAGGCATCTAACTTAATCTTTGGAGGTGCTCAGGTTTTTCACCGAAGTTTCTTCAGTATTCAAACTCTTGAAACATGTCTCAATAGACTTGTCAGCAACCATCTCTCATTTTTTTTCAAGTTTTTCAACTTGTTATTTCACGTTTGCTAGATCTGCAATAGTCTCTTCAATCAATCCTATCCTTCAGCCAATCAGACATGATTTTGGAGACAACCTTTTGTTTCCTTTCCATATTGATTCCTTGGTAATCCTTAACTTTTTGAGCTTCCTCCTTGTTTTCCTTCGTAAAACTGCGAGTTATTGGAGGCTTGCCTCTTATGGATCATCTGGTAGTAGTTTTAACTCGAGGTAGCTGAAGATACCTTACATCCTTATCACATCTAGTTCTGTTAGGGTCACATTTGAGCTCTAAGTTATTGCATCATTTGTGTCTGGATTATGTATAGATGACCTTTCCAAGATTCCAATCTTTTATTGTTCTTTGTCATGCTCCCGGTATTACTGATACCAGAAAATATAATGCATCTTCATGACTCATCTTGTTCATTGGTATCTTTCTGATACTCACTTTTTCAAAGCTTGAAATGAGAGTGTTGACTTTCCTTTTGTACTTTGCCATCGAGGCATCTCTTGTTTCAAATTGACCATCTACCTGCTTTGTCGTCAGTTAAAAGTCACCGAATAATATGAACTCTTTTAGCTGTAGACTCTTTGCAGCTAGTAGTTCTTGTAACATCACTTCATACTCTTCTTGGTTATTCATTGGGTTGAAAGCCAGTGCATATGAGAATTTGATGAAGCTATTCTCAGGTGTCACTATGACGACTCCAGCTCCACCTTCTTTTCTGTTTGATACACCATCAACAAAAAATTTCCACACTCTAGGTGAGTCTATTGAGGAGTCTTCACAATCTTGTATTTCTTTTGGTTCTGGATGCACTTCTGGCTGATTTTTACTGAATATCATATCGAAGTCTAGGTCCTCAACTGGGAAGTCGGCTAGAAAATCATATACAGCTTGTGCTTTTATGGCCTCCCTATTTTAGTAACCCATAGTGAAATGATTCAGGTGGACTCCCACTTTGCAATTCTTCCAATTTTTGTTTCTTTAGACAAAATATTTTCAATTGGGAACTCTGTGACCATAATTATCTTTCATCCCGAGAAGTATGGTCTTCGCCTATAGATGAGAAGTAGATAACGAAGATCACCTTTTCCAACTGTGAGTATCTAGACTCAGGTGTTGTAAGTGATTTGTTGATGTAGTAGATTGGCTTCTCTTTATTTTCTTTCACTTTGAGTAGTACTGCACTTTGAGTGAGTGCGATGTAGACATAGAGATCTTCATCTCTGATAGGTGTTCATTGAACATGAGGAAAGGAAAAATAGGCTTTAATATTTTCAAGAAAAACATGGCATTTTTCATTCTAATTAAAGTCTTGTTGCTGGAGAAGTAAGTTGAACAACGACCTACATTTGTATGATATTCTTGAAATAAATCCATGTAGTGCTGCCAGTTTTCCTGCCAACTATTGTATTCTTTGTTTTTTTTCAAGTTGGACGTTTCATCTCCAGAATTGCTCTGACTTTTAGTGGGTCAACTTCAATTCCTTTTCTTGTGACCATAAAGCCTAGCAATTTCCCACTTGGGACTCCAAAAGCACATTTTGAAAGGTTGATCTTCATTTTGTACTTCCAGAGAGTAATGAAAGTATGGAGCAGGTCCTTTGTGTGATCTTCTGGTTCTTTGCTCTTTACGACTAAATCATATACATAGCATTTAATTTTGCTTCTTATGAGGTCTTTGAACATTTTATTGACTAGTATTCGATAATTCGATTCTGCATTCTTTAGGACGAAGGACATTTCTTTAATTTGAAACAAAATTTTCCATTATCTGTGATGAATGCAATATGCTCCTCGTCTTCCGGATTCATTGGTATCTGATTGTACCCTGAGTATACGTTCATGAAGGATACTCTACCGTATCCTAGGACAACTTCTACCATTCTGTGTATGTATGGCATAGGGTAACTTTCTTTTGGGTACACTTTGTTTAGGTTTGTAAAATCTATGCAGACTCTTACCTTACCCTTCTTCTTCATTACAACCACAATATTCGATATCCACTCCAGATATTTGTATTCTCTTACGATCTTTCGTTCCAGCATTCTTTGAACATCCGCTTGGACTGCACCATACAGTTTGTCTTTTATCTTTATTTTATTTTGTTTCACTAGATTGAAGTCTGGGCTAATCTTTAGAGAGTGGAAGGCGACACTTGGATCGATTCTTACCATATCTGACATTTTCCATGTGAAGAGGTCTACAATTTCCTTAAGGAATTGTTGCAAGTTCCTCTTTTCTTCATCCATGAAATCCTTTCCTAGGTAGGTTATTTTTGGTTCCTCATCTGAACTCAAATTTACTTGTTCTAGCAATTAAACTATTTTTTTTTAAATTCCATTTGGAAGGTTGACCAGATTCTTTTTATGCTTCGGGCTTTACTGTTGAAGTCTTTTGGTTATATTGCTGCTTGGATGCCAGGTAATTGGGTTCCGTTGTCGCTTTCAGTAGCTTTGAAATTTTCCCTACCATCTTTAATTTCTATCCTATGGATCCTCCTTGTGGATCTTCTTGTTGGGTGAGATGTAGAACAACTAACTCTTCTGGCACAAGTTGGTTTCCTTTGACCATATATTCACCTTTGTTCGTCATAAACTTCAGATTTTGATTATATGTTGAGGGTACAACTTGCATTGCATAGATCCAATCTCTTCCCAGGAAGACATTGTATGGTGACCTGGTGTTAAGAACTAGGAAAGCAATATCTGTTTTGATTGGGCCGACTTCAACTGTAAGAGTAATTTCTCTTATAGGGTGCGTCTTTGAGAAGTTAAAGCCCACAATAACTTATCCATTACTTTTTAGGACACCATCTCATGTCAGCTTCATCTGCTTAGATGCTTGAAGATAAATGAAATCACAAGTGGACCCTTGATAAATTAGGATCTTACGACAATCCTAGTCGTTTATGATGAGCTCAACCACTAGTGCATCAGAATGTGGGAATGCTACCCCAGTTAGGTCCTTTTTTGTGAAGCATACGTCGTTTTGTGGTAAAAGCAATACTTCGCAGCTCGGGTGAAGACCTATGAGATTTACTTCCAGATACTTTCTTTTTCTATAAGTAGGGTCTCGCGGAAGGCCTGCCTCAGCCATTGGTATTATGTGTATCATATTAATACATCCTTTGACTTGCACTGTTGGAGACTTTATGTTATTCCCTTGCTCTTGGAGTATGAATTCTGTCAGACGCCCTTCTCGTGCCATGCTTTTTACGAACCTTATTAGGTTTTGGCAGTTATTGGTGAGTTGTACGTTTGTTTCATGATAAGAGCAGTATGATTTTCCTTTACCATCTTCTCACAGCTTCATGGTTGGTTCAAAGAACGTTTTATCTTTCATGTATTGAAGTATTATATCAGGTGTGGCATTCATCTTTAGAAAGTTCTTTGACTCTTTTTTCCATTTCAGCTCAGACTCAACTCCGAAGCTTTTCCTCTTTGATTGCTAGTTTGGGGACCTGGGTGAAAGAACTCTATTTTCTCTGAGGTATATCCAGCTGAGTATATCATATGGTTCAACCTAGGAAAGTTCAAGTTTTCGTGTTCGGTTCTGACAAATTTTATATCTCCGGTGTAGACTTCGTCCAAGGATTCGAGAATGTGGCATGTAAAGGAATCTCGAATTTTTCCCTAAACGAGAGCGTTTCTGAATAATCTTCGAATGACTTTCTCATGTGCTTTGTCAACTTCCTTAAAACGTCTAAGAAAATAGGTGAAACTTTCGTCACTTCCTTGATTGATTTTGCAAATATCGTCTAAAACTTCTCCTTGCTTGATGTTGCGGGAGTAGTACTGAATAAACAGTGATTCAATTCCTCGAACGTTCTGATCGAGTTTGATGAGCGGCACCCGAAACATGTCAAAGAGTCTTCTTGGAGACTACTAGGGAAAAATCTCGCCATTATTCGGGTGTTGTCGAGATACAGAGCCATCATTTGCTCATAATGAAATATGTGTTCCTTCAGGTCTGAATCCCCTTTGAAACTTCTGAAAGTCCGCAAATGAAACTTTTCTGGTAATCGGCAATCACGAATCTCTTTTGATAATGGACTTTCTTTGAACATATACGTTGGATCAGCCTTTGATTTACTAACCATCAATTTTATTCTTTCCTCTTGATCCTTCATCATTCTATCGATTTTTGAGTCTATAAATTCCTGAACCAAATCAACGATGGAAGCTGGTGAAGATTTAGAATTTATGTGTTTCGAATTTTGTAGTTGATTAACTAACGAACTGTAATTTCTGAGTTCTTTCCTCATGTCCCTCTGTTGTTGACCTAGCATTTGGTTCAGCGTAGATGACTGAGTTGGGAGAGGTGGTATATTAGGTGTAAATATGATTGTTCTAGTTGTATACTTTATTGATGTACGATTGGCATAGTAGCTTGCTGAGTTGTACATGGTGTCACTTGATTGAATTTCTCATCTAGGGTTCTCATTGACCTCGGAAGGTCTTAAAGCATGTCGTCTGAGATTTGTACTACTGAAGTCATAGTTGTTGTAGTAGGAGTTGGTGGTCTTGGAGGCCTCCTGTGTTGTTCAGGCGTCATAGTTGGACCTATTAGAACAAATTGTCGTTGTCCACCTGTCATCACTGTTGAAGTTGTGATTGTTGGTGGTACAATCGTTGTTGCTGGTACAGGTGTTGTTGTGTTCCCATCTAGAATTGAGGGTATTAAGCTCATTGTTGGTACTTTTGGTATACTAACACTTGGATTTTCCACAGTTGGTGTTATTGGTGCTTGTCCCAACGGTAACGTTATTCCAGTTCTAGGTGGTAACCTTCTTTGTTAGCGTTTCATTTTATAGCTTCACAGTCACATATAGAATAAGATAAGTATTTGTGAATTGAGACTTTTTAGTAAAGATGAGAATCATTGACTAGATATGACTTTTGAAAGATCACCGCATTTCATTTTAGCAATAATTTTTTTTTTGAGTCGGTCTGTCTCATGACCTGGTAACCGTTGATTAAAAATTACTTAATTGTTATGCAATAAAGTTATTATCAGAATCCAACCTTCAAAAGTTGTGATTATCGATCTAAATATCAGATCAATTCATTTTTTGATCAGAATTATAAGATTTGATCGATCTAGCATTTATATTGACTGAAAATAACAGTTATCATGCTTACTCTATACAAAAGAGTTCGTTATTAAAGATTTGTTGGTGAAAACCTAACAATAATTGAATTTTGAGATTTTTATTACTAAAAACATGTGATTCCAGATTGAAGATATGGATCTGAGCAAATTAATCATTATATCATCGTGTTATAGGAAGATTTATATTCATGCTATTAAGGATGCTTGATCAACAATATAATTGTATTTCAATCTCATTAAAACATCTGTATTATCTGGATCTGAGATTTCTATTCATACAAGATCATGAATTAAGTAAGGTTTCGACTAGAAAACATTAGGAATCTAGAAGATTTTAGATCTAGAGTTGAAAATAATTCTGCCAAATTTTTTACCATTGATCGACAGATCTGATCATGGTTGGCATGTTTATGAGATTAAAATCATCAAAATCAGCAGATTAAAGTTCGATCTCATTTAGAATCATCATGTTATGGACTAATAAACTCACAAATCATCAATATTTTAGCATATTATGCTTAATCATGCAGTTTATCAAGTAATTATACTGAATCATGTATCAGAATCATGATTATGATCTACATTATGTGCAACATAAAGTTCTAAAAAATTATTCGACGTCAATTAAGATATATTAAACCGTACCTTCACAAATTCTGGTCGCGTTCTTCTGTTGTGGGATACGATCTTGATTGTTGCTCTGTTATCTGATCTCTGATCCGGATTCCGACAATGTTAGGTGTGGATTTATTGACTATCTTTTAAGTCAGTTGAGGTTAATGGAGGTTAGAAGAGAATCGGTGAGAGAGGAGAGAGAATTTTCTGAAGTCTATTTTCTATTATCAGAATGAACTTGTTTACATCTTTAGCCTTTTTGTCTATTTATACATGACATGAACACGGCGATTACATGTAGATGACGAAGCACGTGACAACCTGGACTTTAGTAGCTTCCCGCCTTGTGCCTATACCGACCTGGGATAGGTTCCACGTCTCCCTTTAGCTGATAGCATCGAGAGTCTTCTTAGCTTCACATATGGACTCAGGTCTTCTGCGCCCAACTCCGTGTCTCTGTCTTGTTTGGTTGCCTATGGCTCGATCAATAGACATCTGATTCAGGTCTTCTACGTCTGATCTTGAGTCTTATTTTATATCTCAGCTCTATTACTCTTCAGCTGCTAGTTCTTGGGGAAATGTTATATTTGGTCATCTACACCAAGCAACCTTTCCATAAAAAGTCATTTGGAACCCTATGTTACCTGCTCGAGCATATTTCTTTTTACGTCCATTGGTTTTAAAGAAGAACACTATTCTTGATAACTTGGAAATAAAAGGAATAGCTAATACTGCAAGATAATTTTTTATATCATGTGGCATGGAATCGGTCTATCATGTGTTCTTATCTTGTTAGTTCTTGTTGCAAGTTTAGCAAGAAGTTAGACTTTAGCTTGAATTTTCCTATCTCTATCGCCTGGCTGATTCAAGAATATAGTGGCAAAAAGTTTTAGAGGTGATGGGGAAAAAATATGAAGCTATTTGATTCTAGCTACTTAATAGCTTTTTTAGAAGGAAAAAAAAATAATGGATGCTTTTATATTAATAGGGGAGAACACATGTGCGATGAACATGCTTGAATTTGACTCGTTCAATAATATGAAATTTTAACAAAAATTTAATATTTTTGTTTGTACTCGTTGCGTAGATAATTTAAAGGGTTTTTCAAACATATAAATTTTATAAATATTCAACGTATATTTCGAAAGATATTAAGTTTTTAATTCTTTTGATTTATCTTTAAAACAATAAAATTTCTTTAAATATGTAAATATTTATTTAATGTAGATTTTTACTCTTTGTTTTTATTGAATTCACCGCTGATATAATAAGTTTAGTAATTTAGATGAGGACAGTTAGGTAATCTCGGGAGTTTCCTGCCAAAAAGATTTTTGTTATGCTAGTTAGATCAATTCTGATTCATTTGAAGATCCAATCATTTTTTGCTGGATGATAAAATTTGGATAGCTGGGATATTTGGATGGGAGGCCATTTTCCAGTGGAATCCTCCTTGGTCGATAATCTGTTCCAAACGCTGCTCTCGCCAAGAATTATCCTAACTCATGACTTGAATATATTCAGATGAATGTTATCCATCTATAAAGGAAAAGCAAAATGACCTCATTCATTATCAAATATTCATTCATGTCTACATGCACATGCAGTGCAGACTACAAAGTTAGATTTATAGAGGATGATAACCCCACCAGATGAAGTTGTTTTATCGACTTCCTTGTCTTTAACAGAGAAAGCTGCCCTAAAAGTAAAGATGAGCATGGATTAAAAGGTCTTAATAAGTTATAAGTCAGCTTATTGGCAAAAAAAAATTGATTAGTTTAAGACCAATGACACCTCAACGCACTAAAATCAACAAAAAGAATGAAAAAAAGTAGAAGCGAAAAAAAAGAGCAACCTATACACATCCGTTTTTAAGTTGCCTGTCGACTAAATATAAACTCAATCTCACATGGTGCTGACCAAAACTTTAGACCATACTATCTAAATCCAAAAGCAAATTTTACTCTGACTCCATCTTATTTTCATCCTAGTCATAAAGCATTTCCTTAAATCTGAGGAGAATTGTAGTTCAGCCAAATTGATTTAGAAGAATATTCCAAACAATTCAAACTTATTTACTTAACTAATCCTCCATTAACACTAAAGGATGATAAAACGGGAAATTAAAGCTAAAATGAGTGATTAGCACTATGCAAGCCATGTTTTATAAAGAATCAACGTTGAAATTTGCTTTAACTTTTTGGTCTTTATAAACCCTTGGAACTCCATAACCAGCCATACAGTTATTCAGTTTAGAAGCTTGGAGGAGTGAGAAATCAGTAAGACTGAGATTTCTAAAGAGAAGCTTTTGGCATGGCAGATTTGCAGATAGTGCCGGCATCAGCATACAAGAATGTAGAGGCACAATATGTTGACATGATGGTGCCTTTGTATTCATATGGTTGTGAGAGGAAAATTAAGAAGGCATTATCGCATCTTAGAGGTATGCATATATATATATATACATACTGATTCCAAAAATATACCTTTGTTATCGCTTTATATGATTCACAAACTACTTGTATATGCATTTTACACTTCAAGAATCTGTAAATTAAATTCAACAGCGTTTAAGTGGATTCAGGTTCATTAATCTTGTAGTTGATAGGTTATTTTTTCTGGATTTTTCAAAAGTTTGGTTCTTGCATGGGGGTTCTGACTCATCTTGCATTGTATTCAGGGATATATTCAGTGAACGTGGATTGTAAACTTCAAAAGGTGACAGTATGGGGTATTTGCAATAAACATGATGTACTAGCGACGATAAGAAGTAAGAGAAAAGATGCACGTTTTTGGGATGCTGATGATAATGATTACCATCGATATGGTGAATTACATGACGAGAAAGAACCAACTATTGTTAATAAGCCAGTAGGGATATCAATAAAGCCTTTACTAATGTCGAAATTAGGCCGGTCTTTAAGTTGGAAAGCACTGAAAAAGGTTATCAGCATCAAATCATATTGATAATGGTTTTGATCAGACCATGAGTTCGACATCTATACATGCAGCTTAATCATAACTTACGGTTATGTTAATTTTTACTTGCTATATTAAGCTTCACCGATTTTATTTCTATGTACTGTACAGATCTGATCTGTATACATCAAAATAATCAAGTGGAAATTAGTTGCTAACTCATAAATTGGGCCTGGGATACAATATTCAGGGGCGGAGCTACACATTGTCTTCACCTGGCTTAAGCCAGCCCTAAAGTCCACAAAAACTTGAATTTTACTTTGGCTTTTAAGCTTGACCAAAAAATAGGCTTAAGCCAGGTGCAAATAAAAAAAGTCATGCCTAGTTAACCTCCAAGCCACTCGCAGATTCAATTTCTAGTTCCGCCACTGATAATATTAGTGGTCTTGGACAACGAAGTATTTAAGAATCAACCTTGAATAAAACAATCCATATTACATCTTCTCTCTATTGAAAATCTTATAAGGGGTGTCCTAGCCGTGACAGAATTTTTATGTTACCCTTAAATATTTTAAATTATAAAAATATCCTTCAGCAAAATTAAAAACATAAACCGAAATTAATCACATTCAACTCTTTTCTTCTCATCATCAGCTGAATCTCGCCCTCCCAAACTTCTAAGAAATTTTTTTGTCGCCGATTGATCGTTCGATGATAAATTTTTGAGCTTCGATCAAAATCACAACTATAAAATAATGAGTAGAACGAAGCATTGCGTTAGAAATTTACTTCCAGATATGCATGTTGGGATCCAATTCATAATCAAGAAAGAGAATCACTAATTCAAGTGAGCGATGTTGGAGCGCGAAATCTAAATCCCGATTGCTCGAAAATGAATATTAGAAGGTATTTCTAACAAACCCGTCTTGCTTTTATTTTGTTTGATCGATAGGTATCCATGGATTAAATTAGGGTTTTCAGAGTGTGATTCGCATGCATCGCGATCTTCACCCCCAAACCTACATTTTGCTAGTTCCGAGCAAAACTAAGATGAAAAAACTAATAAAAATCCTATGTCACTGTCGCAGGAATCGCGATTGCACTTAGCATGTGCAACAAGCCTTTGAATCCATAGGTGTACCCACAAAACCTTTACTCCAACTCTGATTAGTCACAAGTATCCAAAGAGTTATGATAACATAAGTTTTCTCATCCTATCGCCAAATAACTGGAATGCAAGAGAACATTTTGTTAGAGCACTGCACGGTCGAACTCGCAAGCGTTGCTATCTCAAGTTTGTTGTCAAGTTTAGTTGCCAAAACTATAAGTCTTGATTTCTAGTCTACTCATAGCTAATTCTCGGACTAAGATAGAAAGTGTAGTTGAGCTCTAGACTCCACGGCGTTCATCATGCAAAGACGAAGAACTACTCAAGGAACTGGTGGAAATTCATCGACAAAAAGGTATGTGGAGACTTGAACTTATCTATCACTCAAAAGTCTACTTTATCTCCTATCTTGAGACAAAATTCATATTGCTATATAGACTATGATTATACACATGTACTATTTCGAGCTGAGTTTATCTCGCTTATCTATTTCTCGAAATATATGTTGGTAAGATTTTGGTTTTGCCTAGTTCATCTTTACTAGTGACAAAAGTCATATTTGTTTCAATTACTTGAAAATCGCTTTGACGAAAAATAGTTCGTGAACAACAACTATATAACGTCCTCTAACAATGTTTCAATGATTTAAATGAGAGTTTAGAATATATAACCATGATTGGATATAAGCATTGTGTGATAACTCATACTTGTATAAGTCCAAAATCCCTGAACCAAAGTATGCGTACTTTGTTGCTCAGGATAACTGGAACTAAAGTCCGCATACCAGTACGCGTACTGTTGGAAGTTCACATCCCCTGAATTTCTGTTGGAGTTTGTGAACTAAAAACAAACTTATTCTGGGTAGTTAAATATGCATACCAAGTATGCTACTTAAGTGGGTTATTTTCTAAAAACAGTTTAATTCGTGAACTAAGACATTTATATATTAAGGAATGCAATCTTTGCAAACCATGGATATAATGTTCATGAATCGACTCGAGTGAATCAAAACTGTTTTTGTTTGGATTGTGTCTTGTATACTTCTATGAGATCTAAGCAATTTAATAACTCTCTAACTAGTTCATATGAGTCATTTGAACTATTTGTGGTAAAGAAGAATAAGGTTGATATGAAAGTGCTCATATGGCTAACCTATGGTTGACTACTGTTGAACCAACGACTTGTATACGTTTAGGTACGGTTAATCAAACCTAAATGAAGTTATATTTCATGTGTGTATAACAAGCTAAGTTCGATCTAACGGTTGAAAGATATTAGCTTGAATCTAATCAGGTTTTCATCTAACGGTGAATATTGAATGCTTTATTACCAAGGTAAATTAGATTGCAAACCCTGATTTGAAGATTATATAAAGGAGAACTCTAACAACTGGGAAACCTAATCCCCACACCTCATGTGTGATATTAATTGTGTAAGCTAGAGTCGATTCTCCTTTAACCATAGGTTTATATCGAGACCCTGTAGGTTAACGACTTAAAGACTTCATTGTGATTGTGAAGCCAGAACCAACTATCTTTTATATAGTTGTGTGATCTGATCTTGCTGTTTCTATCGTATTTGAGTTCAATCATAAGGATTGGATTGAGAATAATTTATTCGATAGGCAAGATAGAAAAGTAGTCACAAACATCTTCGTCTCATCGCTTGTGATTCCACAATATATTGTTTCACTAGTCGATTAAGATTATTATGAGGTGATTGATATTTCTAGGCTGTTCTTCGGTAATATAAGTCTGGTATATCAATTGGTTACTGTTCACCTTGATTTATCAAAAGAAGAAACAAAACTCGTAGGTATTTCTGTGGGAGACAAATTTATCTATTCCCGTAGATTTTCTGTGTGATACATATTTGTTTATTAAAGTCTTCGACTTTGGGTCGTAACAAATCTTAGTTGTGGGTGAGATCAGCTAAGGTAATCAAGTGCGTAGTATCCTGTTGGGATAAGAGACGTAACGAGCGTAACTGTATCTTGGATCGATGTGAGATTGATTTGGGTGCAACTACAGTCCAGACCGAAGTTAGTTTGTAGTATGCTAGTGTCTGTACAGTGTATGTTCAATCTGGACTAGGTCCCGGGGTTTTTATGCATTTGTTGTTTCCTCGTTAACAAAACTTCTGGTGTCTGTGTTATTTCATTTCCGCATTATATTTTGTTATATAATTGAAATATCATAGGTTCTGCGTTGAATCGATCAATTGGGAAATCCAACCTTTAGTTGTTGATTAATCCTTGAACATTGGTCTTTGGTACCGTTCAAGTGATTTCTCTTGTATTCAATTAGACTCGCAGATTTTTATTTTCTTGAGTAAGTATTGAATCGAGAAATTGAGATATAACTCCTTGATATACTTTTTATTAAGATTGAGTCTGACTGTCTAGTTGATTCTCTTAAAAGTATATTGGAGTTAGTCCATACAAATTGCTAAGAGAAATATCGGGTGTGGTTGTTAGACCCCCGCTTTTTCAATTGGTATCAGAGCAGGCAAACACATTCTTATAAGTCTGTTTGTAGCGATCTGACTCCATGGACAGTAGTTTATCTCAATAAATGCACCACCAGATCCAGGGATTCCAGAATTCACTTTCATGTATGATTTAATTAAAACTATAGAGAAAATTCTGTCTAAGCCTCCAACAGGTTTAAAATCCCTAGAAGTTTTTTCAGGAATTGAAAAGAAACTTGAAATCCTAATTTATGATGTTGATTTATATCTCCAGAATGAACAAGAATCTCTTGACAGGATAAATCATGTTATAATGATCAATTTCTATGTTGAGATTAATATTGATTTGTTAACCAGTGAGAGCAATGCTCCTCCTCCATGTAATCAAATTAGTTGTAACAAACTGAACTTACAAGAGGAGTTTAGATCTCATTCATTTGAGTATATCATCTCAAGCCATGAATTGGTTCAGTGCTCAAATCCTGACACTTCCTATCAAGATAATAGTATTGTCTTCATTAAAGAAGCAAGGATGTCTCCTTTTACCAAAAGAGTTTCCCTATGCAATACAAAAAATTATCTGCAGAAATTGTTTCTCATAAGGTATAAAATAAGAAATCAGAAACACAATTATGCTCTCTGGATGTTCTTTAAAAAACCTATAGAAACAGTTCCCTGGGTTTCGTCCAATATTGTAAGATGTAAGAGCTGCTGGAAGGAGACTCTCTCTTGGTGTCATGGTGTACAAGATCTTTTACTACATGTCTGATTTTTCATGGGCAAATCGCAATTGTATTTGATAATCCTTTCTCCAAATATGATGACCAAATTTATTAAGACAAACATCCCCTAGTCAGCACGTGTGAGGATCATACACTTTGAACCTAAACCTTGTTCTTGTTGGAATCTTGTCCCAGAACACGGTTAATTGGTTCGAGTACCACTGTTCGACACATCAAAAGAGGAAAAAAAACCTCGTGCTCCTCGCCTCTTTTTCTTCTTCAGTTTGAGAACGAGAAAAAATAAACCCAAACAGTTCGTGAACTATCAACTCCTTTGACCTCAATTTTTAACCTTTTGAGTGCTCTTGGATTCATTTTCTTCACAACAAAAAGTTGCTCTACGGGTTGGCGTGCGTTGCTCGTTTGGTTGCTGAACAAGTATTCTACCATTAGCATCGGTTCGTGAACAGGAAAGGAAAAGCCAACAGTCTACAAACCAAGTAAGTTTCTCAACACTTCCTTGAGAATTTCTCGTCGAATATGGCACATAGAAGAGTTAGTTATGCTGGGAGTTTAAGTGGTCATGCAAGGGATGATTCGTTCTACGATCCTAGTATCCATGCTAGGTTTCTTAATCCCGCTGCTCGTGCACTGTATTTGGAGTATAAGAATAAACAACCAATTTTTGAAAAATATTATGATGAGTCAAAAATTGAGGTACCAGGTTTATCTGATTTTTTCAAAAAACACTCCTCAGGTATTATTCACAAGCCATTAGGAACTGCCCGTGTTGAGATGACTGCACAATTTTATGCTAATATTCATGATCCAGACCCAGCCAATTGCATGTTCAAAACTATGGTAGGTGGTATTTCCTTCACTGTGGATCGTCATGTTATTACTTACTTGCTGGACTTTTCTCGTGTTGCTAATGCTCGATTTCCTCCTTCTAAGAATGAAAGATTGACTCCACAAGTGATGTCAAATCGTCACTTTAATAGAGATGTCTCTCGGCGAGATGGAAAAATGTTTGTTGGAGGTGTTGGACTGTTCCTTAAAGTTGTTTCAAAGCTTATTATTGCCAATATGATACCAAGCACTAGTGACAACAATCTCTGGACCGGGTCTCTTGCTGAATTTATCTGTTATATTGTTGAAGAGAGAGATATTGTTGTGGACTTATTATTAATCAGATGATAAGTGTGAAACATACTTCAAAGAAAACTCCAGGATTTCCTTGCCTCATCTCAAGGATTTGCGGTCACTTTAATATTACTCCTTTTGGTACTGAGAGTGGAGGTCCAAAAGTTCTGCGTAAGGCTAGCATTAAAAAGATGATGCAATCTTCAATCCTCTGCTGCTACAACCTCTGAACTTGCTCTCCTTCAATATGAAGTTGACTGCATGAAAGAGCAGTTGGAATATGCTAAAGCAGAAAATCCAAATCAAATTGAGAAATTTTATGAAATAGCTAGAGATTATTCTGGGAGGAGAACACCTTCAATCCTCTTATCTATGACGTCCCCAACATCAGAGCTCCTACCAACACATATTTCGAGAAATAGATAAGCGAGATAAACTCAACTCGAAATAGTACATGTGTATAATCATAGTATATATAGCAATACGACTCTTGTCTCAAGATAGGAGTAAAGTAGACTTTTGAGTGATAGATAAGTTCAAGTCTCCACATACCTTTTTGTCGATGAAGTTCCACCAGTTCCTTGAGTAGTTCTTCGTCCTTGCATGATGAACGTCGTGGAGTCTAGAGCTCAACTAAACTTTCTATCCTAGTCCGAGACTTATCTATGAGTAGACTAGAAATCAAGACTTATAGTTGTGGCAACCAAACTTGACATAGAAACGCTTGCGAGTTCGACCGAGAAGTGCTCTAACAATCTCCCCTTTTGTCAATTTTAGTGACAAAACTATCAATACATATGGAATACAAAATAAATAAACTTTGCAGCTTCTCTTCCACATGCATGATCTCCTTGGTTTCAACATTACTCGAAATATTCGTCACTTCCAAGTACTCCAATGATTCCAAAGATATTCAACGCACCATCATCGTTGTTGAAGATCCATAGCCATAACAATGAGAAAACAAAAGCTCTCAATCATTGTTACACAATGTCATAGTATTATTACACAACATCAAAGTTCAATTGCATTACAACTTCGACAATAATAATATGGTGATATGTATCACTCCCCCTTAGTCAATACTTCATCTCACATGAAAACCACACCCCTTACATAATGATCCGAAAATCATATATATTTGTAGTGTGAACTAAACATTAATTCTCCCCCTTTTTGTCAATAAAATTGGCAAAGGTACGAAAACAAGTGGGATCCTAATGAAATTTCCATAGAGACACTTCATGACCAAAAGAAAGTACATATCAACTTTTTAGATGCAATCATATTGCCGAAACTAAATGCATTCATCAAGGAGTTTATAAAGATACAAGATAACCCCTATAATATTCCACATCCGCACTCCCCACAAAGATTTGGCAATTAAGCACAAGTTCAATTAAGAACTCTCCCCCATAAAATGTCATTCTCGAAAGAACAACAAGAGCGATCTTACTTTCACAAGAAAATAAGGATTTCTTTGGACATTAACAAATCACATAAGAATATGAATTTCTATCCAAAAACTCAATTAAATTAACCACAAGAGAACCCATGATTAAGTTAATCGGAAATGCTCAAAATAAGAGAACTTACGGAACCGCACAGTATATACATAAAAAATATGGATCAGGGAAGATCAATACTGTGAAATAAACAAAAATTCATTCTATTTCTCATGACCATTTGCACAATGACATACAATAGACATAATATTTGTAAAAAAAAGCTCATCCTATCTTCCATCAATATTTGCATAATGACATATAATAGGCTTCTCTTTTGTTTTGTCAAAAGCTCATTCAATCCTTTATGAATACTTGCATATCGACATACGAAAGACTTAACTTTTGACCACATATACGTGTAATTCTTATGGATCTCACGCATATAGCAATTAATTGAAAGATAAAACTCATTCAAGGCTAAACATAAAAGTCGTTACAACCATTAGAGCAACGGTTTTTTAAAGTAGATCAACATAAAAAGTTTAACAGATAAAGTAAGTAACAGAGGATTGAAGGCGTTCATCATTTGAAGACGAAGAACTACTAAGGGGAGCTTGTGGAACTTCATTGACAAAAGGTATGTGGAAATTTAAACTCATCTATCACTTGGAAAGTCTATTTCTATTTTATCTCCTATATTGAGACATAAGCCGAATTACGATATAGTTTTCTATATACACATTTGAGATTTCGAGCTGAGTTTATCTCGCTTACATATTTCTCGAAATATGTGTTGGCTAGCTTTCGCTTCGACCAAGTTCATCTTATATCATGTGAAAATTTCCGAGTTACATCTTTACATGGTTTGTGTGATACAATCATTTGGTGTTGTCTTGGAATATTTCGTTATGATTATTTCAATAACTTGAAAATCGCTTTGATGCTAATAGTATGTGAAAACGACCATTTTCATCCTCTAAGAAAGTTTCGATGATTGAAATAAGAGTTTATAACACTTAACAATTATTGGATATGTCATGTTGTGCACTCTTGCACATATGTAATCCATGTCCGGGAACCATAGTATGCACACCCGTTTGCGTACCTGTTGGTTTGACAAATTCGGGAACCTAAGTATGCGTACCCGTTTGTGTACTGATGTACATGTTCATTTCCGATAATTTCTGCTGGGATTGAAAGTTCGCGCACCCATTTCCGTACTGGCGAAACCCAATCTTAGTCCGGGTATTTCAAGGCGTACCCGTTTGCATACTTGAAGGTTAAATTTCTAAAATCGGTTATGAACATGAGCATAAACATTTATATAATAAGGAATGCAATCTTTGCAAACCATGGCTATAATGTTCATGATTGATTCGAGTGAATCAAACCGATTTTGCTTCAATTGTGTTCTTGTATGATTCTATGAGAATATAGCAATTGAACAACTCTTTAACTAGTTTCATTTGAGTCATTTGAACTAGTTATGGTTAAGATGAATAAGGTTGATATGAGAGTAATCATATGGATAACCTCGGTTAACTATTTGCGAACCAACATGGTTTACACGTTTAGGTACGGTTACATAAACCTAAATGAGGGTACATTTCATTTGTGTGTAACAAGCTAAGTTCGATCTAACAGTTGAAATATATTAGCTTGGTTGAATCAGGGTTTTCATCTAACGGTGAATATTGAATGCTTTATTACCAAGGTAAATTGGATTGCAAACCCTGATTTGAAAATTATATAAAGGAGAACTCTAGCAACTGGAAAACCTAATCCCCACACCTCCTGTATGTTACTAGTTGCATAACTAGAGTCGATTCTCCTTTAACCTTAGGTTTCTATCGAGACCCTGTAGGTTAACGACTTCAAAGACTTCATTCGTATTGTGAATCCAGACCCAACTATTTTCTTTGTAGTTGCGTGTTCTGATCTTGCCCGATTCTATCGCATTGAGTTCAATTGAAATATTTGACTCGAGATTAATTTCTATGATAGGCAAGATAAAAGTAATCACAAACATCTTCGTCTCATCATTTGTGATTCCACAATATCTTGTTTCACTAGTCGATTAATATTATTATGAGGTGATTGATAATACTAGGTTGTTCTTCGGGAATATAAGTTCTGTTTATCAATTGGTTTCTGTTCACCTTGATTTATCAAAAGACAAAACAAAAACTCCTGGGTATTTCTGTGGGAGACAGATTTATTCAATCTATAGACTTTTTTGTGTGAGACAGATTTGTTTATCAACTCTTCGACTTTGGGTCGTAGCAACTCTTGGTTGTTGGTGAGATCAACTAAGGGAATCAAGTGTGTAGTATCCTGCTGGGATCATAGACGTAAGGAACACAATTGTACCTTGAATCAGTGTGAGATTGATTAGGGTTCAATTACAGTTCAGTCCGAAGTTAATTGGTAGTAGGCTAGAGTCTGTAGCGGCTTAATACAATATGGTGTTCAATCTGGACTAGGTCCCGGGGTTTTTCTACATTTGCGGTCTCCTTGTTAACAAAATTCTGGTGTCTGTGTTATTTCTTTCCCGTATTATATTTTGTTATATAATTGAAATATCACAGGTTGTGCGTTAAGATCAATCAATTAGAATATCCAACCTTTGGTTGTTGATTTACATTGATTGACACTTGAATATTGGTCTTTGGTCCCATTCAAGTTACTCCTCTTACATTTAATCGGGCTCGCAGATTTCTATTTGCTGATTGCAGATTGAATTAAGAGTTAGAGATATTAAACTCATCGATATACTTTACTCTAGATTGAGTCTGACTGTCTAGTTGATTATATAGAAAGTGTATTGGAGTAAGTCCTCTCAGATTTCCTAATGAATTATTGGGTGTGGTTGCTAGACCCCCTCATTTTCAATTGGTATCAGAGCATACAAACACATTAAAGACCTCATAAGTCTGTGTTTGTAGCGATCTGATATGGACAGTAGTGATATCTCAATAAATGCACCACCAGATCCAGGGATTCCAGAATTCTCTTCCATGATTGATTTAATAAAAACTGTAGAAGAAATTCTATTGAAACCTCCACCAGGTTTAAAATCCCTTGAAGTTTTTCAGATCTTGAAAATAAACTTGAAAGCTTATCTTCTGATGTTGATTTATTTCTCTAGAATGAACAAGAGTCTCTTGACAGGCTAAATCAAGTTATAATGAATAATATTCATGTTGAGGTTGACATTGATTTACTAATCAGTGAGATCAATGCTCCTCCTCTGTGTAATCCAATTGGTTGTGGCAAACTAAACTAATTACAAGAAGAGTTTAAGTCTAAGTCATATGACTACACCACCTCTAAGCATGAATCAATTCATCAGTCAAGCCCTGATACATCTTCTCAAGATAATAGTATTGCCCCCTCTTGTGAGAAAGTCAGGATGTCTCTTTTTATCAAAAGAGTTTCCATGTGAAGTAATAAACATTATCTGCAAATACTGTGGGTTATAAGTTGTAAACGAAGAAATCAGGAACACAAATTATCTTGTGCTCTTTTTATGTTCTTTGAAAAACTTGTAAAAACAGTCCCTTGGGTTTCTTTCAATACTTTAAGATGTAAGAGTAGTTGTAAAGAAACTCTTTATTGGTTCCATGGTGAGCAAGACATTGTTCACCTCAACATAAATTGATTGTGTTGGAAGTGCATCCTCACCAAGAAATGCCCTTCTATGTATACGGTGAGGGAATCACAAGAATTGGGGCGCACAGATTATGTTTGGTAAGGCTGTAGAATTCGATTGGATTCTTCTAAAAAGGTATGTCAATAAACTTGAGCAACATTATGTTTTTATTTGCTTAGAGTACTTAAAATGATCAATGTACCTTGCTTATCATTCATTTATACCTAACTTGATCTGTGTTTAAGGTTCTTAAATGTTTAGGTATAAAAATAGTAGTTCGGGATGTTTGGACTTCATGGTATACATACCAAGTATGCATACAATCATTAAAATCAAAATCCAGGGGTTTTAGTACGCATAACCGTTTCCATACTACACCAGGTTATGAAAAATCGTTTGCATACCCGTATGCATACTTGCCTGTAGACGTCAATATTCGGTAAAACTGTTTTGGCCGTATTTTCTTCGTACGAACTCGGAATGACCTCATTCTTTTTGCATTCTCTTCCTCTTTGAATGTTATTCAAAATGGATATGAGAATTCTTGAATTTGGATGAGTTATGATTAGTATTTGTCCTGTCCCATGTTTTTGAGTATTTTTCCCGTTTCGTCGCACTTGTTCAACTTCTCTTGGACTTGGGCACTTGGATTCTTGGAGTACTACTCTTATAAGTTTGTAGATTTTTCAAGAATGTTGTTGGTGAATCACAAAGAAGGAAGTTCAAGAATGGATAGTAGTACGCATTGCTATGGGATTCTTGAATGTTCACAATCATCTCATGTGAACTATGGTGCATGGTCATTAATGACTTTATATGTTCTTCTTTGTTAAGAAAATATTTGTATACGCCTTTGGTTGCTATTCTTGGTGTAAATCTATGAGAAAAAAAGATTGATTCTACCCTCCAAGGACAAATCATCTTATATGTGCATTACAAGTTTGTCTTGATGTCTAGGAAATTTCTTATGAGAATTTTTATTCTTGTGTTTTTTAAGAAGGATAACTAGGGTTTGGAATAACCATTATTGTGAGTACACATAGCTATGTCCAACGTTTTCATCTTCATGTTTTTATATTTATTTATTTAAATTCTAAGTTATTTGGAAGATGATGTTTGCAATTTTAATCTTTATGATTTTATATATTGCAAATTGTTATGGGATATGTTGTTTACGTCCGTGAACCTTTGACTGTCCCATACTTGTTCTATTATGTAGGTATGAAAGTATTGATAAAAGATAGAATGGACTTTTGACAAACAAAAGTTAGGCCTTCTATGTCATTATGCAAGTTTTGATGGAAGAAATGATACACTTTTGTTTACAAGGATTATGTCTATTATATGTCATTTTGCAAATAACGATGAAAAATAGAATGAATTCTTGTATATTTCGCAGTATTGGTCGATCTCCGATCTACATTTTTGTGCATATACTGTGTTGCTCCGTAAGTTCTCTTATGTTGAGCATGACCAATTAAATTGATCATTTTTGTGGTTGATTCAGTTGAGATTTTTGGATTCAAACTAATGTTTTCATGTGATTTAGTTATACCCAATGAAATCCTTCTTTTCTTGTAAAAGTAAGGTCGCCTTTGTTGTTCTTTCGGGAATGACATATTATGGGGGAGAGTTCTTAATTGAACTTGTGCTTAATTTCCAAATCTTTGTGGGGAGTGCGGCTGTGAAATATTACAGGGGTTATCTTGTATCTTTATAAACTCCTTGATGAATGTATTTAGCTTCGGATTTATGATTGCATCTAAATAAGTTGGTATGCTATTCTCTTTTGGTCATGAAGTATCTCTATGAAAATTTCATGAGGATCCCACTAGTTTTCGTACCTTTGTCAATTTATATTGACAAAAAGGGGGAGAATTAATGTGTAGTTTCATACTACAAATACATCTGGTTTACGGATCATTATGTAAGGGGGAGTGGTTTTCATGTTGAGATGAAGTATTGAATATGAGGGAGTGATACGTATCACCATAATATTGTTATCAAAGTTGTGATACAATTGAACTTTGATGTTGTGTAATAATACTATGATACTGTATAACAATGATTGAGAGCATTTATTTTCTGATTGTTAGTGCTACGGATCTTCAACAACTATGATGATGAGTTGAACATGTTTAGATTCATGGAGTACTTGGAAGTGTGGAATTTTTCGAGTCGTGTTGAAGATGCCAAGGAGATCAAGCATTTGGATGAGAAGCTAAAAATTTTATTTATTTTATAGTCCATATGTATTGATAGTTTTGTCACTTAAATTGACAAAGGGGGAGATTGTTAGAGCACTACTCGGTCGAACTCGCATGCGTTTCTATCTCAAGCATGTTTGTCAATGTTAGTGATCAAAACTATAAGTCTTGATTTCTAGCCTATTTATAGATGTCTCGGACGAGGACATAGATTGTGTAGTTGAGCTTAGACTCCACGGCGTTCATCATTTGAAGACGAAGAACTACTAAGGGGAGCTTTTGGAACTTGATAGACAAAAGGTATGTGGATAATTAAACTCATCTATCACTTGGAAAGTCTATTTCTACTCTATCTCCTATATTGAGACATAAGTCGTATTACGATAAAGTTTTCTATATACAAATTTAAGATTTCGAGCTGAGTTTATCTCACTTACATATTTCTCGAAATATGTATTGGTAAGCTTTCGCTTCGACCAAGTTCATCTTATATCATGTGAAAATTTCCGAATAACATGTTACATGGTTTGTGCGATAATTGTTAGAGCATTGCTCGGTTGAACTCGCATACGTTGCTATCTCAACCATGTTTGTCAATATTAGTGATCAAAACTATATGTCTTGATTTCTAGTTTACTTATGACTAAGTCTCGGTCTAGGATAGTCAAGTGTAGTTGAAGCTCCAGACTCCATGGCGATCATCTTACAAAGACGAAGAACTACTCGAGAAACCGGTGAAACTTCATCCGACTAAAAGGTATGTGGAGACTTGAACTTATCTATTACTCAAAGTCTATTCTATCTCCTACTCTTGAGACAAAGTCGTTTAAGTATGATAGTTTTCATACATACACATTTTCTATTTCAAGCCGAGTTTACTCGCCTATATTTTTCTCGAAATATGTGTTGGTAAGCTTTCTTTTTAACCATTTTCATCTTTACTCGTGACGAAAGTCATGATGACGTTTCAATCTTGAAAATGGATTTGATGACGTTAGTCGTGAATAACGATTGTTATAACATTATAAAAGAATGTTTCAATGATTGAAATGTAGAGTTGAGATAAACATCTATGGATTTAAGCATATATAGTGTATTCGCACATTAGGGTATAAATCCATGTACCGGAAGCCAAGTGCATGCATATGTGTGCATGTGGTATTGGTGAAGGGGACAGGTTGAGTACGCGTACCCGTATGCGTACCCACAGAAGTTTTCATACCGAAAATTTCTGCTGTAGTTTGTAAGTTTGCAAACTACTAAACCAGTCACCTTAGGTACGCATACCCACGTAAGTTTTCGAACCGAAAACTTCTGCTGAGTTTATAAACACAAATCCGGTAGCTAAGGTACGCATACCCGGACGCGTACTCAAGCTGGTGATATCTCAAATCGGTAATTCATGAACTTAAAAATATAAGGAATGCAATCTTTGCAAACCGTGGCTCTATTGTTCATGAATTGATCAAACCGATTTTGTTTCAATTTTGTCTATGAATAAAGACTAAGCAATTGAACAACTCTTCAGCTAGTTCTTATGAGTCATTTGAACTAGTTCTGAGAAAGATGAATACGGTTAATATGAAAGTGCTCATATGGCTAACCATTGGTTAACTATTTGTGAACCAACTAAGTGTACACGTTTAGGTACGGTTACTCAAACCTAAATGAATGCATTTCATTTTTGTGTGTGACAAGCTAAGTTTCGATCTAACGGTTGAAAGAAATTAGCTTGGTTGAATCAGGTTTTTCATCTAACGGTGAATATTGAATGCTTTGTTACCAAGGTAACTTAGATTGCAAGCCCTGATTTGAAAACTATATAAAGGAGACTTCTAGCATCTGGAAAAACTAATCCCCACACCTCATGTGTGATACTAGTTGGTTTCCTAGAGTTGATTCTCCTTTAACCTTAGATTTCTTCTCGAGACCCTGTAGGTTAACGAATGAAAGAATTTATTGGGATTGTGAAGCCAGACGAAACTAATTTTCTTGTAGTTGAGCGATCTGATCTTGCCATTTTCTATCGTACGAGTTCAATTGAATAATTGTCTTGAGATTATATCTCCGATAGGGAAAGATAAAAAAGAAATCACAAACATATTCGTCTCATCGTTTGTGATTCCACAATATCTAGTTTCGCTACCATAGGATTTAGATTATTGTGATGTGATTGGTAATACTAGGCTGACCGGTTTATCAATTAGTTCCTGTTCACCTTGATTTATCAAAATACGGAACAAAAACTCTTGGGTATTTTTGTAGGAGACATATTTATTCAATTCTATAGACTTTTCTGTGTGAGACAGATTTGTCTATCAAGTCTTCGACTTTGGGTTGTAGCAACTCTTAGTTGTGGGTGAGATCAGCTAAGGGAATCAAGTGCGTAGTATCCTGCTGGGATCAGAGACGTAAGAAGCGCAACTATACCTTGAATCAGTGTGATATTGATTAGGGTTCAACTACAGTACAAACCGAAGTTATTTTGTAGTATGCTAGTGTTTGTAGCAGCTTAATACAGTGTGGTGTTCAATATGGACTAGGTCCCGAGGTTTTCTGCATTTGCGGTTTTCTGGTTAACAAAATTTCTGGTGTCTGTGTATTCCGCATTATATTTTGTTATATAATTGAAATATCACAGGTTGTGCGTTGTATCGATCAACTGTGAAATCCAATCTTTGGTTGTTGATTGGAAATTGATTGATCCTTGGATATTGGTCCTTGGTACCATCCAAGTTTATATATCTTGTATTTAATCAAGACTCGCAGATTTGCTTGAGTGAGAATTAAATCAAGAGATAGAGATATTAAACTCTTTGATATACTTTTCTATTGATTGAGTCTAACTGTCTAGTTGATTCTCACAAAAGTATATTGGAGTTTGTCCATACAGATTGCTAATGGAAATATTGGGTGAGGTTGTTATACCCCCGTTTTTTCAGTTGGTATCGGAGCAAGAAAACACCTTAAACCTTACAAGTTTTTTTTGTCCGATCCTCAAAAGTCTATCTCTATGGGAAATCATTTTGGGAGACTTGCTCGTGGCATCTGTAACGCATACCAGGGTTCCTTAAAGATTGTTCGAAGATTATTCATCAGACCTACGATCACTCATGATAATCTCATACCATCTAGAATATCGAAAAATGTAGATATGAGGAAACAGTCTAATGAAAAGGTTAAAAAGAATTATCAAAGAAAACATGATCAACGCTCAAAGGTATGGACTGTCACAAGAATTACTCTTAATCTCTTTGAGGAATACTATCATAAAGGATCAATTGACAAAGATCTGTTTAGAGCGTTTGAAAATGTTTTGAAATTCTTAGAAAAGCTTAATTCCATAGAGAATTTTAATTGGTCGGATAAAAACTTTCTACATGTCAAATCATATCTTAATGATGTACAATCTGGTTCAATCACCAATTCATATGAGGTTGGTAAAGGAACCATTTATCAGAAAAAGTCATCTCTATGTCATAAGAAGAAGATCTCAAAGGCTTCCGAGTATTATCAGTATGATTATACTTCCAACCCTGGTTACAAATGTCAACCGAAAAAATTGCATGAGAAATTCTCTGCATTTTCCACCACCTGATGTCAGGAATGGCTTCATCCCATTTGAATATAACTTGAAATGGGGCAAGTAATGTGTTGACTTTTTTTATGTATTCTTTTTCTTAAAGATAAAAGCTTTCAAAAAGGATAGTGCAAGTATCCCTTCCTTCTGGTATTTTACCTCTAAAAATCCTACTTGCCTTATGTGGGTCGCGGTTCGTGAACGTGTCCAATCCCAACTATGGGTATAAAAGAAGTTCGGGTACGCCTACCTCTTTCTTCCTCCCTCAACAGTCCGCGTACGTGAACCATTCTAGGGTTCATAAGATTTCTCCATTAAAGCTTTTTGGAGAACAATTTGTGAAGGGATTTATCAAAATAAAAAACAAGTAAGTAATCTCTTTCCCGCCCCCTTATTTCTTTCTAGCATCATGAAGAATTTTAAGGGTTCAAAAGGCTTTTTAAATAACCTAGGTTCTTCATCCTCCTCAATGGATCTTCCTATTGAACAAAATTCTATTAGGATTAGATTTGTGGATGAATCCTGCAACAATGTATTTGAAAAGATTTCTTCTACTGGGTTTATTTTAGAAAAGAAATTGGATAATACTAGTGGGTATAAGGAGGATTTAACTTGTTTTGAAAAATTCAAGCTTGGAAACATCTTTGATGGTGTCGGTGAAGGTTTTGATACTCTTACTAGAATTTTCTATGCCAACATTTATGATGTTGTTCGTGAAGACATTGAATTCAAGACCATGGTCAATAGAAAAAGGATTCTAGTTAATAGAGAATTGATTTCAAAGATTACAAAAATCCCATTGGGTAATTTTCTCCTTCCTAGACCAATCGATGAAAGACCTTCTTATGAAACTATTTCAAAAGGTCTTTGTGGTAAAAGTGTTGTGTGGAAAGGAGGAAAATTCCCTACTAGTGAACTGGACTTTCCATTAAAATCTTTTGGAAAATTGGGTATTTCTAACCTTTGTCCTTCTACAATTGAAAATTCTCGTTGGAGCCGTGAGTTTGCGGAATTGGTCTATTACCTTGAGATGGAAACCAATGATCTTGACATTTGTGGATTCATTATTTATCAAATGTTGGATATGACTTCCGTCGACAAGAAGTTAGGCTACCCTTGATTGATTGATTGAGCGTATTTGTCACAACTTCTCCATTGAGCCCGTTGGGAACTCTATCGGAACTCCCAAGCTTGTTCGGCCATGTACTTTTAGTCGAATGAGGGAATATGACTGCAAAAGGCAAAGGTATGACACAATTGATGGCTCGAGTGATTCTTCTTTGAAGCTTCTTCGCCAAATTTACAAAGGTGTTTGTAAGGTGAATACCAAAGTAAAGTGTGTCCAAGAACAATTACTTGTGATTTCTACCAAGTATCCTGAGATTAAATAAGACATGAACAAAGTTCGTTCCACCTTCATGGCCTCCGAAGATGAAGATGATGAGTAATTTTTCTTGTGCTTCTTTATATTGGTGCTAAAGTTTTTGTCTAGTAAATCTTCTTATGAGAATTTTATTCTTGTTTTTGTCTGGAAGAATAACTAGAGTTTGGAATAGCGACTATTGTGAGTACACATAGCTATGTCCAACGTTTTCATCTTCTTGTTTTTAGGTTTATTTTTTAAAATTCTAAAAATTTGTTTTCGAAGATGATGATTGCAGTATTAATCTTTATGGTTTTATATATTGCAATATGTTATGGGATATGTGTGTTTGCGTCCGTGAACTATTATTGTTCCATACGATGTCAAAAGTTATCTCGTTTATATGTTGATATGCATGTATTGATACAAGAATGAATCAACTTTTGACAAACAAAAGTTAAGCCTGTTATGTCAATTCTTTGATGGAAGATAGGTTACAATCTTTTTTTTACAAGGATTATGTCTATTGTATATCGTTATGAAAATAATGATGGAAAATAGAATGGATCCTTGTATATTCCGTAGTATTGATATTCCATGATCCATATTATCTATCTATATATATATATTGTGTGGCTCCATAAGTCTTCTTGTGTGAGCATTTCCAACTAAACTAATCATAGATTCGTTTGTGATTATTTTGGTTGTGTATTCCGATTAGATTAATCATGGGTTCTCTTGTGGTTAATGTGTTTGAGAATTTTTGGATAACAAAATCATTTTTTGTTTTTTGGTGTCCAAATAAATCCTTATTTTCTTGTAAAAGTAAGGTCACTCTTTTTTTTCTTTCGGGAATGACATCAAATGGGGGGAGTTCTTTGAACTTGCGCTTAATTTCCATATCTTTGTAGGGAGTGCGGCTGTGGAATATTTGAGGAGTTATCTTGTATCTTTATAAACTCCGTGATGAATGCATTTAGATTCGGCTTTATGATTGCATCAAAACCAAGTTGATATGTACTTTTCTTTGGTCTTGAAGTGTCTCCATGAGAATTTTATCAGGATCCCGTTTTCGTACCTTTGTCAATTTTATTGACAAAAAGGGGGAGAATTAATATGTAGTTCACACTACAACATATGGTTTACGTGTTTTACGGATCATTATGTAAGGGGGAGTGGTTTTCATGTTGAGACGAAGTATTGACTAAAGGGAAGTGATAAATATCACCATAGTATTATTTTCAAAGTTGTGATATGAGAACTTTGATACTGTGTAATAATACTATGATGTTGTATAACAATGATCGAGTGCTTTTGTTTTCTCATTGTTATGGCTACGGAAATTCAACAACGATGATTCTAAACTTACACCTTTTGAATCATTGGAGTACTTGGAAGTGACGAAGATTCCGAGTAATGTTGAAGCACCAAGGAGATCAAGCTTATGGACAAGAAGCTACAAATCTTTTATCTATTTTGTAATCCATATGTATTGATAGTTTTGCCACTAAAATTGACAAAGGGGGAGATTTTTAGAGAATTTCTCGGTCGAACTCGCATGCGTTGCTATCTCAAGCATGTTTGTACATATTATTGATCAAAACTATATGTCTTGATTTCTAGTTTACTTATGACTAAGTCTCGGTCTAGGAGAGTCAAGTGTAGTTGAAGCTCCAGACACCACGTCGATCATCTTCCGAAGACGAAGAACTACTCGAGGAACCAGTGGAACTTCATCCGACTAAAAGGTATATGGAGACTTGAACTTATCTATCACTCAAAAGTCTATTCTATCTCCTACTCTTGAGACAAAGTCGTTTAAGTATGATAGTTTTCATACATACACATTTGCTATTTCGAGCCGAGTTTACTCGCCTATCGAAATATGTGTTGGTAAGCTTTCACTTTAACCATTTTCATCTTTACCCGTGACGGAATTCATGATGACGTTTCAATCTTGAAAATAGATTTGATGACGATAGTCGTGAATAACGATTGTTATAACATTATAGAAGAATGTTTCAATGATTGAAATGTAGAGTTGAGATTACCATCTATGGATAAAAGTATATATAGTGTGTTAGCATATTAGTGTATAAATCCATGTACCGGAAGCCAAGTGCGTGCATATGTGTGCATGCGGTATTGGTGAAGGGTACATGTTGAGTACGCGTACCCACAAAAGTTTTCATACCGACAATTTCTGTTGGAGTTTGTAAGTTTGCAAACTAGTAAACCAGTCACCTTAGGTACGCGTACCCACGGAAGTTTTCGAACCGAAAATTTTGGCTGAGTTTATAAACTCAAGTCCGGTAGCTAAGGTACGCATACCCGTACGCGTACTCAAGCTGGTGATATCTCAAATCGGTAGTTCATGAACTTAAAATTATAAGGAATGCAATCTTTTCAAACCGTGGATATATTGTTCATGAATTGATCAAACCGATTTTATTTCAATTGTTTCTATGAATAAAAACCTAAGCAATTGAACAACTCTTTAACTAGTTCTTATGAGTCATTTGAACTAGTTATGAGAGAGATGAATACGGTTAATATGAAAGTGCTCATATGGCTAACCACTGGTTAACTATATGTGACTAAATGTACACGTTTAGGTACGGTTACTCAAACCTAAATAAATTTATTTCATCTCTGTGTGTGACAAGCTAAATTTCGATCTAACGGTTGAAAGATATTAGCTTGGTTGAATCAAGTTTTTCATCTAACGGTGAATATTGAATACTTTATTACCAAGGTAACTTAGATTGCAAAACCTGGTTTGAAAACTATACAAAGGAGACATCTAGCATATGGAAAAACGAATCCCCACACCTCCTGTGTGATACTAGTTGGTTTGCTAGAGTCGATTCTCCTTTAACCTTAGGTTTCTTGTCGAGACCCTGTAGGTTAACGACTGAAAGACTTCATTGGGATTCTGAAGCCAGACGAAACTACTTTTCTTGTAGTTGAGCGATCCGATCTTGCCATTTTCTATCATACGAGTTCAATTGAATAATTGGATTGAGATTATATCTCTGATAGGGCAAGATAAAAAGAAACCACAAACATCTTTGTCTCATCGTTTGTGATTCCACAATATCTAGTTTCACTACCATACGAGTTAGATTATTGTGAGGTGATTGACAATACTAGGCTGTTCTTCGGGAATATAAGACCGGTTTATCAATTAGTTCCTGTTTCACCTTGATTTATCAAAATACGGAACAAAAACTCTTGAGTATTTCTATGGGAGACAGATTTATTCAATTCTATAGACTTTTCTGTATGAGACAGATTTGTCTATCAAGTCTTCGACTTTGGGTCGTAACAACTCTTAGTTGTGGGTGAGATCAGCTAAAGGAATCAAGTGCGTAGTATCCTTTTGGGATCAGAGACGTAAGGAGCGCAACTGTACCTTGAATCATTGTGAGATTGATTAGGGTTCAACTACAGTCCAGGCCGAAGTTAGTTTGTTGTAGGCTAGTGTCTGTAGCGGCTTAATACAGTGTGGTGTTCAATCTGGACTAGGTCCCGGGGTTTTTATGCATTTGCGGTTTCCTCGTTAACAAAATTTCTGGTGTCTGTGTTATTTCTATTCCGTATTATATTTTGTTATATAATTGAATATCACAGGTTGTGCGTTGTATCGATCAATTGTGAAATCCAACCTTTGGTTGTTGATTGGAAATTGATTGATCCTTGGATATTGGTCCTTGGTACCATCCAAGTTTATATCTCTTGTATTTAATCAAGACTCGTAGATTTGCTTGAGTGGGAATTAAATCAAGAGATAGAGGTATAAAACTCTTTGATATACTTTTCTATTGATTGAGTCTAACTGTCTAGTTGATTCTCATAAAAGTATATTGGAGTTTGTCCATAAAGATTGCTAGTCGAAATATTGGGTGAGGTTCTTAGACCCACGCTTTTTCAATAATGTTTCGTTATGATATTTCAATAACTTCAAAATCGCTTTGACGCTAATAGTATGTGAAAATGACTATTGTCATCCTCTAAGAAAGTTTCAATGATTGAAACAAGAGTTTAAAAAAATTAACAATTATTGGATATGTCATGTTGTGCACTTTTGCACATATGTAATCCATGTCCGGGAACCATAGTATGCACACCCGTTTGTGTACCTGTTGGTTTGAGAAATCAGGGAACCTAAGTATACGTACCCGTTTGCATACTGGCGTACAGGTTCATGTCCTAGAATTTCTGTTGGGATTGAAAGTTCGCGTACCCGTTTGCGTACTGGCGAAACCCAATCTTAGTCCAGGTATTTCAAGTATGCGTATCCGTTTGCATACTTGAAGGTTAAAGTTCTAAAATCTGTTATGAACATGAACATAAACATTTATATAATAAGGAATGCAATCTTTGCAAACCGTGGCTAGAATGTTCATGATTGATTCAAGTGAATCAAACCTAATTTGCTTCAATTGTGTTCTTATATAATTCTATGAGAATATAGCAATTGAACAACTCCTTAATTAGTTTCATTTGAGTCAATTGAACTAGTTATGGTTAAGATGAATAAGGTTGATATGAAGGTAATCATATGGCTAACCTCGATTAACTATTTGTGAACCAACATGGTGTACACGTTTAGGTACGATTACATAAACCTAAATGAGGGTACATTTCATTTGTGTGTAACAAGCTAAGTTCGATCTAATGGTTGAAAGATATTAGCTTAGTTGAATCTGGTTTTTCATCTAACAGTGAATATTGAATGCTTTGTTACCAAGGTAACTTGGATTGCAAACCCTGATTTGAAAACTATATAAAGGAGAACTCTAGCAACTGGGAAACCTAATCCCCACACCTCATGTGTGTTACTAGTTGCATGACTAAAGTCGATTCTCCTTTAACCTTAGGTTTCTATCGAGACCTTGTAGGTTAACGACTTCAAAGACTTCATTGGGATTGTGAAGCCAGACCTAACTATTTTCTTTGTAGTTGAGTGTTCTAATCTTTCCCGATTCTATCGTATTGAGTTCTATTGAAATAATTGATTCGAGATTAATTTCTCCGATAGGCAAGGTAAAAGTAATCACAAACATATTCGTCTTATCGTTTTTGATTCCACAATATCTGGTTTCGCTTGTCGATTAAGATTATTGTGAGGTGATTGATAATATTAGGTTGTTCTTCGGGAATATAAGTCCAGTTTATCAATTGGTTCATGTTCACCTTGATTTATCAAAATACGGAACAAAAACTCTTGGGTAATTCTGTGGGAGACAGATTAATTCAATCTATAGACTTTTCTGTGTGAGACAGATTTGTTTATCAAGTCTTCGACTTTGGGTCGTAGCAACTCTTGGTTGTGGGTGAGATCAACTAAGGGAATCAAGTGCGTAGTATCCTGCTGGGATCAGAGACTTAAGGAACACAACTATACCTTGAATCAGTATGAGATTAATTAGGGTTCAACTACAGTCCAGTCCGAAGTTAATTGGTAGTAGGATAGAGTCTGTAGCGACTTAATACATTATGGTGTTCAATTTGGACTAAGTCCTTGGGTTTTTCCTGCATTTGCGGTTTCCTCGTTAATAAAATTCTGGTGTCTGTGTTATTTCTTTTCCGTCTTATATTTTATTATATAATTGAAATATCACAGGTTGTGCGTTAAGATCAATCAATTATAATATCCAACCTTTGGTTGTTGATTTACATTGATTGACACTTGAACATTGGTATTTGGTACCGTTCAAGTTACTCCTCTTATATTCAATCGGGCTCGCAGATTTATATTTATTAATTGCAGATTGAATTAAGAGTTAGAGATATTAAACTCATTAATATACTTTACTCTAGATTAAGTTTGACTGTCTAGTTGATTCTCTAGAAAGTGTATTGGAGTAAGTCCTCTCAGATTGCCAAACGAATTGTTGGGTGTGGTTGTTAGACCCCGCATTTTCACATCTGGATAAACATTATGAGACGCATCCACTCTACATCTGGATAAGATTAGGAGAGTAAAATCCTCTCTATGGATGGATAAAAAATAGGATAGGGACATCAGCTCTACAGCTGGATAAATTACGTGTGATAAGTTGAACCAGTGCTAGAAAGATCTTTTGCCAGATGGAAAGCGGACTAACAAATCAACCAATATGCATTTATCCTCGGCTCTCTCATAGTGCTCCGTAGAAACAGCGTCTTCTCCGGCTTCAATTATTGATGATAAATTCTCGAACCTCGTAGAACCTTGAAAATTAACTTTCCTCCTCAATTTTTTCTTGCTTGAAACTTCTTCACAGATTTCTCTTCTCTATGGCCTTATTGAACAAAAAGCTAATTGTAAAATTCGAATGCAATATTGATTTTTTTTTTAAATAACGAAACTAATATTTACATGGCCATGAGAGAATGACTTTAGCACTTGAATCTTCGCAACTTATAATGTCTTGGCATCATGAACTTCAACAACTTACATCGTTTGATTTTCTTTGCTCTTGTAACTTCTTGTAACTAAGTCTTTAACTTTCATTTTGAATTTTGCTTTTTTTTTCTATTGTTGCGTATAACCCTTAAACGTCTTTAGATTTATTCATATATTTTGATGTCGCTCCGCCTGTTGATGAGGATAAGTCTCTACTAAGAGAGAATCGTAATCCAGTAACTAAGGTTATATTGGGAAGTTGCTTTGTCTTTCTGGCATTCCCTTCTGACCTAATTGCCTTCCAGCATGGATGGTTAGGTCCATCACGATTACCCTCTAAAAGGTTAATTTTCTCTCTTGGATGTCAATGATTTCTCAATAATGTCTTTTTCTCTAATGTGTAACTAGAATGGTATCCCTAACATTTGAAATTTCCATTTTTCGGTGTGAAATAGTATGTGAACTTAGCTAAAAGAATATTATGTCACTCTAAATGTTGGAGATTCTTGCTACAACTAAAAGTTTTCTCCCATACCCCTAAACCTAAATTGAACATAGTCCTCGATGTTCCAAATATAAATATATTAATGCATGAACTAGGAAAAATATTGAAAAACAGAAGATGTGAGGAAGGATGTTACCAGCACCGTGTACCACATAGATGGTTGCCTCCCACAAAGCGCTAAGTTTGATGTCTTCAGCCAGACGTTGGAAGAATTAGTTACCACATAAAATCATATAGCAATGGTCGGAACACATGTGGGTCATCAAAACCAAATAAATCTACTACAAAAAAAATGAATGCCAAGAAAATGAACAAATAAAATACCCCCTTGTCTATTGTCATGTTTAAGACAGCTACATCTAGTTGTGGTTTGGGTTCGGTCACTATAAAAGAGTCTAGGTAAAATATTTTCATTGGCCGAGTTTCCTCATAGATAGGGTCTGGAGGATCAGATTGTAGAGTCTGGAAAAACTCAAATAAAAACTTAGAAGCACATATTAATTACCTGAATAAGTATGGATCCTCAAAGTTAATCAGATTTGACTTACACAGTTGACCATAATAAAAGTGGTGGTCATTCTTAAGAAACTGTGTCGCCGATTCTAATTTCCTAAAATTAGGTCTAGATCTAAAAATTACATAATGACACATTTCAAATTGAGATACTCCCACATTTGGTAAATGAAATATTGGTGGGACGACAAAGTCTATGGTATCATGGACCGGATTAACCACATCAACCAGAGGATGGGTTTCTATCAACTGAGTTTCTATCTGGACATAACTAGGTTCAGGAAAACGTGTATGAAGATAGTCTTTAAGATGGTAGAGGCGCATACGTCAAGTCCCAAGTTAGGGATTTTTACAAGAGTCAATCGTAAACCACAGGGAGAATGATATTCACCCCCAGACCTAGATTTGTCAATATCCTTGGATAAACTTGTCACAATTTCCTTAATTTGTAAATTATCATATTTAGGAAATTGGTCTTTTATTTCTTCTAAGTTGTAATCAGGTGGTTATACACTTCTATAATCCTCAGCAGAGACTATTGTTTTCGAATCGCTGGACTCTAGAACACTAGTCTCGAGATAAACTTGTTCCTCTAAACCATCATCAGCTTCATAGCAACAAGAATATAATATACAGTCTAATTTTATGGTATCTTTAGTAAAATCCACTTCCTTTTGAATAGGTGAATAATCATCAATATTATTAGAATCTAAACAGGAAACAACATTATTCTTAGTTAGCTCAGTTAGGGTAGCAATTTCCTCGTCATTATGACTACACATTTCAAATTCTTCATCGATACTATCCTCATAATCACAACAATATGAGGATAGTTGAACCTTATCTAAGCATGCAGTGTTTTCAGATGTATCCCCATCATCTAAATTAGGTGAATAATGATATGTATTATCAAGGGTAATACTGGAAACATTATTTTCGAATTCAAGTTCATTATGAGAAATAATCTCAGTTGCATTTTGGTCCTCATAATTTTTAAGCGTCTCATTCAGTTTATGAGTTTCACGTAAAGTATCATTGAACCTCTTAAGTAACTCTTATAAGGAAAGATTTGAATATTCATCACTATGTGATTTTTCAGATGATATAACAGTCAGTTGTTGAAACTGTTTGAGTGCATCTTCTAAGGAAAGAATTTTATATTCATCAGGAACTAGTTGCACCTGTTTGATTAAATCCTCTAAAGATATAGAACTCTCATTTTTTTCATTATAATATTGCTCATTTACCCGTTCGTATGACTGGTGGTCGTATAAATAATACTTGGGATCAGCATGGTATGAGTCATAACCTTCCAAAGGTCAGTTATGGTCCCAAGTACTATCCACACAATGGTCAAAGCATGAATATTGTCGATTTATATACTCAGTTCGGGATTCATTATATTGGTCTTTATAATACCAACTCGACATTTTCAGTACACATGCAAATGCTGGGTTCACTAATTCAGGTAAGCTTGGGTTACCTACAACAAAATATACTTATATAGTCAAAGACTGGTCACATGTACAAGTCTTAGGTTTGTGGTGTTTCGGGTGATAACGCCCAGAGGATTCACCTTACTATATCACGTGTTTTCCTAATAATAGGTGCTAGACGATGCAATATGGTGTGCACGTGTGCGTTTGTGTTTTTTTTCTAAATAAGGAAAATAAAATAAATAAAATTCTAATCTAATTATGTATAATAAAATAAAATCTAGAAAATCCTAATATAGATATTTACAAAAATAAATGAAAATCTAAAAATAAAATAAAATATGAGATTATCTTACTTACCTTTTGGCAGTCAAATTTTATTTCCACTTTTAATGCACTTAAACCTGCACACCAAAAATAAAAACATACCCACAAATAAAATCTAGAAATTAAAGAAAACAAATCCAATATATCCTAATATTTACAAATTTAACAAAAATCAATAATAACAACTTTTAATCCCCGGCAGCGACGCTAATATTCCATCGTTTAGGACCTCAAATGGCTGTTTTGCCATTTCAGGAAAGTTTTTGTTTTCTTAATAACTTCTTCGTTAAGAGTCTGTTTGAGTCGCTAAAGTTTTATTTAGAGAGTAATTTACTTACTTTATACAACCTAAAATTGCCAAAAATAACAAATTAGGGTTGAGTCGGTTATGGGTTATTTTTATCCTTTCTTGTTGCACAAATTAGGGTTTTTTCCCAAGTATATTTAAGAGTCTGCATAGTCATTATTCTAGACAGTTGATTTTTATTAATAAAATTATTTTATTGAACTTGTTCAAGGTTAAATTCTGATTTTTATTTATAGTAGGGAAACTGATAGGTGTCTAAAACACCTTAATATTTATCTATTGTTTATGCTTTCTTTGCTTAGTTTTCTTGTAAATTATGTATCTTATGTTTGCTTTTGAGTATTTAGGTACTTTGGAGTCATTTGGAACAAAAGAAGAAGAAACGCGCTTAAAAGGCAAAAAGGTACAACTGCTGTTGGATGCAGATATTTCTTATTATTTGCTTTTATTTCTTCATCTCTGTCTGAAAAGTATGTCGGCTTTAGTGATGCAAATTTCTGTCTGAAAAACACGACAGCTTTAGTGATGAAGAGACATTGAAGAGAAGAAGTGAATATGAGAAGTAAAAGACAGATGTTGTTGGTGAAAGAATTCAAAGAAGAGAAAAAACGTTATTTCTTGAGCAAGAGCTATCGGGAGCACAGTGGAGGAAAAGGGGCTGTCATTCTTTGATGGCTCATATCAACTTTTAGGGTACCTAGAGTCATCTGGGTACCCCTTGTATATTCTTACCTGAGTGGCTGTATCCTTTCTCACTTCCTACAGCAAAAACCTAAAATTGAGTGAGAAATCATTTCTTCTCATCATTAGCTTCATTTTTGGTTCTATGGCGGCACATAAAGCTCGGAGAAATGGAGAGATCGAGAAATAGAGAACAGATATGGCAGATTCATCAGAGAGAGGAATCGATGTGAGAGTTCATGGAGAAATTGAGAGAATCAGCAAGAGGAATTTAAGTCTGCAACTGTTGATTGAAGCATCGATGGAGGAGAAATTAGGGTTTCTCTGATGTGTGTAAGAAATTCAGTGATGAACGGAGGTTGATTAATCTGTTATAAAGGGAATCTGAAGAAGGAAAGATGAAACTGAAGATGGGTAATGGTCAGAACTCGATTTCATAGAGAAATTAAAGAAAACTGAAGCCAAGAAACGCACACAGTTGTGGGTTTGAGTTGTGACTATGTTGCTGGTTTTGAGAGTACAGAGGTGATTGAATCTGAGATGGTACTGGGATTTACAGGTTAGGGTTCAACTCGTATTTGAGAGAGAAATGATGGGTCTCTGGTGGTGTTGTCTTACTGCTATGGTGGAGATGGAGTGGAGTTGCAGCTGAAGCTACAAAATGCAGGATTCTGGTTGAGCAGATGTAGTGAAGGTGACGCTGTGAAGAACAAGAAGATGGAATTGTGGCTGTGAAGAAATGCAGTTGCAGCTGCAGCTTAGATGGTGGAATGTGCTGTGTACAGTGCAAATGGAGAACATGCAATTGCAGGGTTTTGCTAGCCGAGATTACAAGAAGAGATTGAAGTTGTTTCTGTTCATTTTAGAACGAAGAAGAACCAAAAATGGGTTTCTGCTGCTGTTGGTGATTAGTACCAGTCACATGAATGAGTTGTTGCTGCTGTGAGGTTCAGATGGAGATGTTCCTGGTGCTGCTGAAGCTTACAAAAGAAGAGCAGGTACTATAGGGTTCAAAACAAGAATGAAGGAGGATTAGAAGATGGGTTTGGTGTTGTTGTTGCAATAGCTAGATCTGAGAATATGGAGTTGATGCATATGAACAAGAAGGAGCAGTGATTGAAATTGATATTGCAGGTGGAATTGTTGGTGCTAATGTTGTAGTTATGAACTGTCATGGCCTTACTAAATTGCAGGTTGAGCTAAAATGTTGCTAATGGATTTACTCAGATGGTGGTTTCTGGTGGTGGTTCTGATGATGAACTGATGCATCTGCAGTTGGCAATGGACTGCAGGGTTGTGGCTGGAGTTTGAAGCAGCATGAATTTCATAGCCAACAAGGAACTGCAGGGATCTGATGCTGCTATGAAGTGCAGCTGGAGCTGGGACAGAGATTTGAACTGGGGTGGTGGTCCTGGTGCTGCTGAGTTGCAGCTGTTAAGGATGTTAGGATTTGTGGTGAATTTCAGAGATCACAGATGAAGGGAAGTTATGGAATTGATGATGAGTTAATGGGGTATTGCAGCTGTGTCAAAACTGATTGCAAAGGAGATTTTGCTGTTGTTGTTGCAAGACAACAAAGAAAATGGGTATGAAATTGAACTCGCAGGCAAGGAAGAAATGGCTGTTGTGCAGCTGCAATAGTGGCTATGAGTCTGGGATTGCAGTCAAGAGCATCATGGAGTCTGCTGGTATTGGTGGTAACAATGACTGAAACTACAGAATGAATATAGATGAATGTTTAGGAGCAGAGAAGCTTACAGGGAACAACCATCATGTCTGGTTAAGAGTGGGTGATGCACAATGATTGTGCTGCATTAGTTCAGGCAGTGCAAAAGCCAAGGCTATGGATACTCAGTTCATGCAGCTCTGACTCATGCCTGACTAACCATCTGACTATCCAGCTGACTCGGTCTGACTTTGACCGATTTGACCCCAGTCCGACTCAGTTGACCAAGGCCGAGTTGACCCGTTGACCGCTGACCAGTTTGGCTTTACCGGTCACCTGAGCCCAATTTCAGGCGATTCTCCGGCCACTTTTCGTCGACGATTTGGCCGAGTTTCTACATGGGTTCATCTCGCTTTTGGGCCACGTGGATTTCATTTAATGGGCTTTGAAGTTTTAACCTAGTTTTGGAAGGGAGAAAAGCTACAAAAAGAAAAAGTTTTCTACAACTTTGGATATCACGTATTATATTTCTACTTGGAGCTTTGGAGAGAACTTCTTCTAAGGTTTGCTTTCGTTTGTTTTCATCTTCTTTATTTTATTGATTATGATTATGATGAACTCCATTATTATGAGTAACTAAATACTACTATTAGTTATGGGATAAAAGTTGATTTCTCAAATATGTTATTTAAATCTATAGATTAGTTTTGTCTCAATATTTTATTGCTTTTGATTCATGGTCTATATTGTTATAGGATTTGATTGTTTGATTGGTTGAGTCCGGAATCGATCTGATTTGCATTCATCTCTAAAGTTATATTAGGGTTTTCAATGCGAAAAAGTTGTCTGTCCCTGATTTTAAGTAGCATAATTGTGGGCAGTGCTTGTAACGATATATCCTACTAGTCACATATGAATCATAACCTTGGTTAAATCAAATTAGTGCTTTTACACGTTTGATTGCTTTGATTAGTCTTATTCCATAAGTCTTAAAGCTTTTAGGGAGTTAAACTTAATTGTGCTTTTACACTTTGGGTTACTTTCTAGGAAGAATTCACATATGCATCTTTTAATGTGGTTGTGATGAAATTAGGGAATTAGCGGGATATTCTTGCGATCAAGGTATCTTAGGGCTTTTAATAGATGAGAGATTAAAATATCAATTCTAGTTATTGATGATAATATATGTTTGTGAATGATACTATCCCATGACCAATATCTTCTCCTTATTGATTATTCCAACTATTTGCTTTGCTTTACTTTATTTTATTATATTTGCTAAAACAAAAATCCCCCTTGGTTATCTTAGAAACTGAAAATTATATAACAACAAAAGCCTCTCTGTGGATACGATCTCTTTCCTACCACTTACTATATTATTGTAGTTAAGTAAGAAAGTGAAATTATATTTGAAGGTTGACAACTGATCAAATTTTGGCGCCGTTGTCGGGGAGGCATACGGCTTGTTATTAAGTTTTTAGTTTCTTATCATTATTTCCGCTTCCATATTTGTTTTTTGTTTCTTGTCTTGTTTCTCACTTGTTTGCGAGAATTGTTTTCAGGTACCTAATCTCTGGCTTCTAAAGATTGGAACTATCCAAGGTACGGAATTGCCACTCGAAGAGGCACAATACTCCAACCAAGTCAAGGTACAGCGGAAGAATGACAGTTAGAAGTGGAAGAAGAGTTACAACAAGAAGTTCTAGAACAAGAGGAACCGGTTGAACAAGAACCACCTTTTGAAGAAGAAGAAGAAGAAGCAATGGGTGATGCAAATCGTACGCTCAAGGACTAGGCATCTCACAAGTTGGATACACAACAAGGGTGTATTCAAACAAACTTTACTTTTGAGATCAATCCAGGGTTGCTTAGAGAATTACCAAAGTTCCATGGCATGGTGAATGAAGACCCAAACAAGCATCTTATGGACTTCCACACCATTGTCACGGCCATGCTTCCAGCGGATATTGAAGCGGATGGTGCAATGTTGAAAATTTTTCGATTCTCGTTGATGGATAGTGCTAAGGATTGGTTGTGTTATTTACCTCCCGGAAGTATCACAACATTGAATGGGTTGAAGAAACTCTTTTTAGAAAGGTATTTTCCTGCATCAAAGGCTACTCAAATTCGCAAGGAGATTTGCGGGATGAAGCAAAATGTGGGAGAATCTTTATATGAATGTTGGGAACGATACAAGATATTGGTGACAAGCTGCCCTCACCATCAATTCAGTGACGCGATGATTATCCAATACTTCTATGAAGGAATCCAATCAAGCGATAGGAATCTTCTTGACGCTGCGGGTGGTGGTGCACTAGTGAGAAAAACGGTGGCACAAGCTAGAGAATTGGTTGAAAACATGGCAGCAAACTCCCAACAATTCTTGAGTCGTGGTTCAGATGTGCTTCTTAGGAGAGTAAATGAAGTGAGCGAGGTGTAGGAACTTCGTCAACAAATGGGTACATGACAGCTATGATGCAACAAGTTGCAGCCGTGGTGATACCAAGTTCTTCTCAAGGGTATGAAGACTCCAATGAACAAGCTAATGTGATCTTCCCAAATCAGCAAAGACGGTATGATCCCTACTCCAACACGTACAATCCGGGATGGAGAGATCACCCCAGTTTTAGCTATGCGAACAAGCAAGGAGCGGTTCAACAACCAAATTTCAACCATCCGAGTGGATTTCAACCTCAAAAACAACAATTCCAGCCGCGTCAACAATTTCACCAACCACAACCACCACAACAACATTAACAACTTCAAAATCAAGGGTCAAGTATGGAAGAGTTGCTGAAATCTTTTATGAAAAGGACGGAGAGCACGGTTAAGGATTTGCAAACTCAAGTTGGTTATATGGCTATTGAGTTGAACCAATTGAAGGCACAAAATAGTGGGAAACTCCCTTCTCAACCTATTAACCCAAAAGGGGATGTGAATGCTATTACGTTGAGAAGTGGTACACAACTTGTGCAACCCGAAGTTACTGATTCGGGAAAGGTGGAAACACCAAAGGAACCTATTTTGGAGGAGAAGAATGAGGATTCTCCCCAAACTTCTGAGGTACCTATTCCTAACTCTAAAACTCTGGTTTCTACTTATGTTCCTCCTTACCTTTCCCTCGCAGATTCGCAAAGTCCAAGATGGAGGAACTAGAAAAGGAGATTTTAGACGTTCTAAGAAAGATTCATGTGAACATACCGCTCGTAGATGCTATAAAGCAAATGCCAAAGTATGCAAAGGTGTTTAAGTACTTGTGTACCAACAAGAAAAGGCTCAAAGACAATGAAGTACTAAGTGTGGGGGAGAATGCTTCGGCAATCTTACAACACAAACTCCCACTGAAATGCAAGGATCCGGGTAGCTTTGACATTCCCGTCACAATTGGTAACACTACATTTAACAAAGCTATGTTGGATTTAGGTGCATCCGTTAATGTTATGCATGCGTCCATGTATAATTCACTTGAGTTGGGTCCTTTTAAAAAGTCTGGAATTGTGTTGCAATTAGCCGATCGCTCTAATGTTTACCCAATGGGTATTGTTGAGGATGTTCTTGTGAAGGTTAATCAACTTGTATTTCCAGCAGACTTTTGCGTGTTAGAGATGAATGAAGGTTCACCGGACTCGTCTCTTCCATTGCTACTTGGGCGTCCCTTCATGAAAACGGCGAAAACCATTATTGATGTGGTTAAGGGAACGTTGACTATGGAGTTTGATGGAGAATTAATACGTTTCAATATTTTCGAGACGATGAGATATCCTAGTGATATCCACTCTTGTTTCTCCATTGATGTTATGGGTACATTGGCACAACAAGTGTTCGAATTGAATGGTGATGATGCCTTGGAAACCGTTTTAACTATATCCATGGATAATGGTGTAGAGTGTGGTAATGAAGTCAAGGAAGCCCTTGGTGATCTTAATTCACAACAAGGATGCTCGGAAACTCATAATATCTCTTTTATTTCTTTACCATGTAGTGATGAAAAACTTTTACCATCTATTGTTAAATCTCCAAAATTAGAATTGAAACCTCTCCCAAGTCACTTAAAGTACTTGTACTTGGGTGACAAGGAAGAGTTACCTGTGATTGTTTCTAACGAGCTTAGTGAATTACAGGAGAAAAAACTTTTAAGGGTGCTAAGGAAGTACAAGACGGCCATTGGATGGACAATCGCTGATATCAAGGGTATAAGCCCTGCCGTTTGTATGCATAAGATTCGTTTGGAGGACGATGCAAGGCCTACAAGGGAAGCGCAACGTCGTTTGAATCCTTCCATGATGGAAATTGTGAAAAAGGAGATACTCAAGCTTTTGGAAGTGGGTGTTATATACCCCATATCCGATAGCAAGTGGGTAAGCCCGGTGCAAGTGGTACCAAAGAAATCAGGTGTGACGGCGGTGGAGAATGATAAGAATGAACTCGTCCCAACTCGTTTGCAAACCGGTTGGAGGATTTGTATTGATTATAGAAAATTGAATGCCACCACTAGGAAAGATCATTTTCTATTACCTTTTATTGATCAAATGCTTGAACGTTTAGCTGGACACTCTTACTATTGCTTCCTTGATGGATATTCAGGTTATAATCAGATTGTGATAGCACCGGAGGATCAAGAGAAAACTACTTTCACTTGTCCGTTCGGTACTTTTGCTTATAGAAGGATGCCTTTTGGCTTTTGCAATGCTCCAGATACCTTTCAAAGGTGTATGATAAGTATCTTTTCAGAATATGTTGAAAACATAATCGAAGTGTTCATGAGCGACTTTAGTGTCTTTGGTGATACATTTGACCTTTGCTTGAAAAATTTGTCACTAATCCTTGAACGATGTGTTGAAACAAATTTTGTGCTGAATTGGGAGAAGTGTCATTTTATGGTAACTCATGGCATAGTTCTAGGCCATATAATATCTTCTAAAGGCTTGGAAGTTGATAAATCTAAGATTGACCTTATTCGTGCTCTAACCCCTCCCACTACGGTGAGGGACATACGCTATTTATTGGTCATGCAGGTTTTTATCGTAGGTTTATCAAGGAATTTTCCAAGATACCGTCACCACTTTGTAATTTATTGCAAAAAGATGTGGTTTTTAACTTTTATGAAAAGTGTGTGGAGGCATTCAATTGCTTGAAAGAGATTTTGATTTCAGCCCCTATCATTAAACCACCGGATTGAAGCAAGCCTTTTGAGCTCATGTGTGATGCAAGTGACTATGCGGTTGGTGCATTGCTTGGGCAGCGTGTGGGGAAGATACCTCATGCTATTTATTATGCTTCTAGAACGTTAAATGAGGCCCAACAAAACTACACAACCACTGAAAAAGAGTTGTTAGCCATTTTTTTGCTTTGGAAAAGTTTCGCTCTTATATAATTGGTACAAAAGTTGTTGTCTTTTCTGATCATGCAGCACTTAGGTACTTGCTAATGAAGAAAGAAGAGAAACCGAGGCTCATACGATGGATTTTACTCTTGCAAGAGTTTGATCTTGAAATCAAAGACAAGAAAGGAATTGAGAACACCGTTGCGGATCACTTGAGCCGTCTTGCTGTGGACAAGGAAGTTATCCCATTGTGTGAAAGCTTCCCGGATGAGCAACTATTTTCAATTTCCTTTGGAGAACCATGTTATGCCGATATTATTAATTACTTGGTGTCGAAACAAATTCCAAAGAACTTGTCTCGTGCTGAGAGGGACAAACTTAAGAAGTTTGGAAACCAATACATATGGGATGATCCATACTTGTGGAAACATTGCAGCGACCAAGTAATAAGAAGGTGCATTCCCGAATGTGAATTCAATTCTATATTGTCTTTTTGTCACTCTTATGCTTGCGGAGGACATTTTGGGAGTAAGAGAACCGCTCACAAGGTGCTTGAAAGCGGTTTCTATTGGCCAACCTTGTTTAAGGATGCATATATATTTTGTACAACTTGTGATAGGTGCCAAAGAACAGGAAATCTAGGCACTCGAAATCAAATTCCACAAAATTTTATTCAATTTATTGAATTTTTTGATGTATGGGGTATTGATTTTATGGGTCCTTTTGTCAAATCCCATGGGAATTTTTATATCTTACTTGTTGTTGATTATGTCTCTAAATGGGTGGAAGCTAAGGCCACTCCAACTAATGATTCTAAAGTGGTTTCAGATTTTGTGCAAGCTAATATTTTTGCAAGGTTTGATTCCAAGAGCCATAATTATCATGGGGGTTCTCACTTCAAAAAAAGGTTCTTACAAAATTTGTTGAAAAGTACAATGTGTCGCACAAGATTGTAACACCTTATCACCCCAAACAAATGGACAAGCCGAGGTTTCCAACCGAGAGGTGAAATCCATACTTGAGAAGACGGTGAATCCAACAAGGAAGGATTGGAGCATGCGACTTAATGATACTTTGTGGGCTTATAGAACCGCATACAAGACACCTATTGGGATGTCCCCCTTTAGGCTTGTGTATGGTAAACCTTGTCACTTACCCGTGGAGATTGAGCATAAGGCGTTTTGGGCTATTAAGCAATGCAATATGGAGATGGATGGTGCTGGAAAGCAAAGGAAGTTACAAATCCAAGAGCTAGAGGAGCTTCGCAATGATGCATTTGAAAGCTCACGCATTTACAAGGAGAAAACGAAGGCATTTCATGATACTATGATTTATAGAAAACGATTTTGTGTTGGGTAGAAAGTGCTTTTGTTTAATTCTCGCTTGCAATTATTTCGGGTAAATTAAGGTCACGTTGGATTGGACCTTTCATTGTTACTAATGTTTTTTCTCATGGTGCAGTCGAAACTCGTAGCATAGCTACAGGCAAGGAATTTAAAGATAATGGGCACCGGTTGAAACCATACTATGAGAACTTCTCTTCCGAAGTGGTGGAAGGAGTTAATTTTGTGGATGCAATCCCTCTGGAGGAGTCATAGAAAGCAAGGAGATAGTCGGGCTGACGACTTTAAACCAAGCGCTAAGTGGGAGGAAACCCACCGGTTTTGTATCTTTACCTTTATCTTTTTATTTTTTTAAGTATTTTTATCTTTGTTTTTGCATATTATTTGCGTAATTTCCCACCTTGAACTTCACTTTGGATGAGTTAATTTATATTGAGGACAATGTAAAGTTTAAGTGTGGGGGAGCATTTATATGTTTTTAGAGTTTGATGCTTTTTGGTAAAAAAATAAAAATAAAAAATTGTTATGGTGCAATAAAATCGACTCCTGGTTCCCTTGTATATGCCAGTGAGTCGATCTAGATTTAAGTTTATTGACTGTTGGTTCCCTTGTATATGCCAGTGTGTTGATTTTAGAATTCAGACCAGTAGCTCAATCCAATAGTAGTCATAGGTTCATCATTGGCATCGACCTTCAGACAGATATGGGAAACATTGATCACTTTAGTAAACATCGCAACCATCTATATCTATTTCCATCTTTTTTATCTCTTCATTTGTGATTGTGGTTTGTTAGTTTCCGAGATTGTGGATTGTTCGATTTTCTTAACAGAGCTTATTTATATATATTAATTTGGATTCATAACAAGGTACCTCCTCTTGCAACCATTTTGGATTCATTCATGGATTTGTCACAGGTAGATGGAGTTTGAAAAATAGGTTTTGTAGTCAAACCTCTTGTAAACCTTCACGAGACTATAACTTGTCCACTAGGGACACCTAGGGGTTCAAAGGCCTGTTATTCATGCTAAGAGTAACCGTTTTCTCGGCGACATGGAGTTTTTTGTATATTTTAGAATTGTTTTGTTTGATTTGCTCGAGGACTAGAAAAGTCTAAGTGTGAGGGAATTTGATAGGTGTCTAAAACACCTTAGTATTTATCTATTGTTTATGCTATCTCTGCTTAGTTTTCTTGTAAATTATGTATCTTATGTTTGCTTTTGAGTATTTAGGTACTTTGGAGTCATTTGGAACAAAAGAAGAAGAAATGTGCTTAAAAGGCAAAAAGGTGCAACTGCTGTTGGATGCAGATATTTCTCATTATTTGCTTTTATTTCTTCATCTCTGTCTGAAAAGTATGTCAGCTTTAGTTATGCAAATTTATGTCTGAAAAGCACGACGGCTTTAGTGATGAAGAGACATTGAAGAGAAGAAGTGAATATGAGAAGTAAAAGACAGATGTTGTTGGTGAAAGAATTCAAAGAAGAGCAAAAACGTTATTTCTGGAGCAAGCGCTATCGGGAGCACAGTGGAGGAAAAGGGGCTGTCATTCTTTGATGGCTCATATCAACTTTTAGGGTGCCTAGAGTCATCTGGGTACCCTTTATCTATTCTTAACTGAGTGATTGTATCCTTTCTCATTTCCTACAGCAAAAACCTAAAATTGTGTGAGAAATCATTTCTTCTCATCATTAGCTTCATTTTTGGTTCTATGGCGGCACATAAAGCTCGGAGAAAGGGAGAGATAGAGAAATAGAGAACAGATATGGCAGATTCATCAGAGAGAGGAATCGATGTGAGAGTTCATGGAGAAATTGAGAGAATCAGCAAGAGGAATTTAAGTCTGCAACTGTTGATTGAAGCATCGATGGAGGAGAAATTAGGGTTCCTCTGCTGTGTGTAAGAAAATCAGTGATGAACGGAGGTTGATTAATCTGTTATAAAGGGAATCTGAAGAAGGAAAGATGAAATTGAAGATGGGTAATGGTCAGAACTCGATTTCATAGAGAAATTAAAGAAAACTGAAGCCAAGAAACGCACACCGTTGTGGGTTTGAGCCGTGACTATGTTGCTGGTTTTGAGAATACAGAGGTGATTGAATCTGAGATGATAATGGGATTTACATGTTAGGGTTCAACTCGGATTTGTCTCTGGTGTTGTTGTCTTACTGCTATGGTGGAGATGGACTGGTGGAGTTGCAGCTGAAGCTACAAAATGCAGGATTCTGGTTGAGCAGATGTAGTGAAGGTGACGCTGTGAAAAGCAAGAAGATGGAATTGTGGCTGTGAAGAAATGCAGTTGCAGTTGCAGCTTAGATGGTGGAATGTGCTGTGTACAGTGCGAATAGAGAACAGGCAATTTCAGGGTTTTGCTAGACGAGATTACAAGAAGAGATTGAAGCTGTTTCTGTTCATTTTAGAACGAAGAAGAACCAAAAATGGGTTTCTGCTGCTGTTGGTGATTAGTACCAGTCACAGGAATGAGTTGTTGCTGCTGTGAGGTTCAGATGGAGATGTTCCTGGTGCTGCTGAAGCTTACAAAAGAAGAGCAGGTACTATAGGGTTCAAAACAAGAATGGAGGAGGATTAGAAGATGGGTTTGGTGCTGTTGTTGCAATGGCTAGATCTGAGAATATGGAGTTGATGCAGATGAACAAGAAGGAGCAGTGATTGAAATTGATATTGCAGGTGGAATTGTTGGTGCTAATATTGTAGTTATGAACTGTCATGGCCTTACTAAATTGCAGGTTGAGCTAAAATGTTGCTAATGGAGTTACTCAGATGGTGGTTTCTGGTGGTGGTTCTGATGGTGGTTCTGATGGTGAACTGATGCAGCTGCAGTTGGCAATGGACTGCAGGGTTGTGGCTGGAGTTTGAAGCAGCATGAAGGGAATTTAGTAATGGAACGGTTTGTGTGGGCTAAACTGAACTGAATTTGATGGATTGAACTGAAATTGCAGTTGGCTAAGTTCACAGCCAACAAGGAACTGCAGGGATCTGATGCTGCTATGAAGTGCAGCTGGAGCTGGGACAGAGATTTGAACTGAGGTGGTGGTCCTGGGGGTGCTGAGTTGCAGCTTTGAAGGATGTTAGGATTTGTGGTGAATTTCAGAGATCACAGATAAAGGGAAGTTTTGAGAATGGAATTGATGATGAGCTAATGGGGTATCGCAGCTGTGTCAAAACTGATTGCAGAGGAGATTGTGTTGTTGGTGTTGCAAGACAACAAAGAAAATGGGTATGAAATTGAACTCGCAGGAAAGGAAGAAATGGCTGATGTGCAACTGCAATAGTGGCTATGAGTTTGGGATTGCAGCCAAGAGCATCATGGAGTCTGCTGGTATTGGTGGTAGCAATGACTGAAGATACACAATGACTGAAGCTACAGAATGAATATAGATGAATGTTTAGGAGCAGAGAAGCTTACAGGGAACAACCATCATGGCTGGTTAAGAGTGGGTGATGCACAATGATTGCGTTGCATTAGTTCAGGCAGTGCAAAAGCCAAGGCTATGGATACTCAGTTCATGCAGCTCTGACTCATGCCCGACTAACCATCTGACTATCCAGCTGACTCGGTCTGACTTTGACCGATTTGACCCCAGTCCGACTCAGTTGACCAAGATCGAGTTGACCCGTTGACCTATCAACAATTTGACTTTACCGGTCACCTGAGCCCAATTTCCGGCGAGTCTCCGGCCAACTTCCGGCCACTTTTCGGCGATGATTTGTCAGAGTTTCTACATGGGTTCATCTCGCTTTTGGGCCACATGGATTTTCATCTAATGGGCTTTAAAGTTTTGACCTAGTTCTAGAAGGGGGAAAAGCTACAAAAAGAAAAAGTTTTCTACAACTTTGGATATCATGTATTATTTTTCTACTTGAAGCTTTGGAGAGAACTTCTTCTAGGGTTTGCTTTCGTTTGTTTTCATCTTCTTTATTTTATTGATTATGATTATGATGAACTCCATTATTATGAGTAACTAAATACTACTATTGGTTATGGGATAAAAGTTGATTTCTCAAATATGTTATTTGAAGCTATGGATTAGTTTTGTCTCAATATTTTATTGTTTTTGATTCATGGTCTATATTGTTATAGGATTTGATTGTTTGATTGGTTGAGTCCGGAATCAAAAAAGTTGTTTGTCCCTGATTTTAAGTAGCATAATTGTGGATAGTGCTTGTAGCGATGTATCCTACTAGTCAGATATGAATCATAACCTTGGTTAAATCGAATTAGTGCTTTTACACGTTTGATTGCTTTGATTAGTCTTATTCCATAAATCTTAAAGTTTTTAGGGAGTTAAACTTAATTGTGCTTTTACACTTTGGGTTACTTTCTAGGAAGAATTCACATATGCATCTTTTAATGTGGTTGTGATGAAATTAGGGAATTAGCGGGATATTCTTGCGATCAAGGTATCCCAGGGATTTTAATAGATGGGAGATTAAAATATCAATTCTAGTTATTGATGAAAATACATGTTTGTGAATGATACTATGCCATGAGCAATATCTTCTCCATATTGATTATTCCAACTATTTGCTTTGCTTTACTTTATTTTATTATATTTTCTAAAACAAAAATCCCCCTTGGTTATCTTAGAAACTTAAAATTACATAACAACAAAAGTCTCTCTGTGGATACGAACTCTTTCCTACCACTTACTATATTATTGTAGTTAAGTAAGAAAGTGAAACTATATTTGACGGTTGACAACCGATCAGAAACTAAGGTCTAAATAATTATCTTTGTTCATAGTCGTTATTCCTAGGAATAATTCGAGGTGAAACTATCTGTTTTCTTTATTTTTGATAATATTCGCCGCATTAGTTTGGTTATCAGCGCAAAGTCGATTTTTGGGTTTATGCGATGCCATCAAGAGTACAAGTCGGTCAAGGTCGAGATCGAGGAGGTGCTCAAGAATATTTTTCATTAAGAGAACAATTAATGGCAGATATCGAAGCTATGTTGGTTCGACGTAAAATTGTGCGTGAAAAAGAAGAAGGAGAAGAAGACGAACTAGAAGAGGGTAATGACAACCTTTTTGCTAATAGAATAATCCTACGAGAAGATTCTGACCGTTGGAAGGCAGGAATAAAAGTATAAATTCCAGAATTTCATGGTGGTTTAGAACCGAAAAAGTTTCTTTCTTGGTTGAATACGGTTGAGGAAGTCTTGGAATTTAAATGTGTACCAAATAAAAAACCAGTTTCGTTAGTAGCAACTATGTTCCGTGGGAGAGATTATTCATGGTGGTAATAACACAAACTGCAACGTAGTCGTAAGGGAAAGAAGAAGTTAGTCTCGTGGAAGAATATGAAGAAACACATGAAAGATGAATTATTGCCACATAACCACGTTGGCATGATGTACCAGCAGCTGCAAAACCTACTCAAAGGAGCACGTTTTATCGATGAGTACACCGAGGATTTTTACCGACTACTTACTCTTAACGACATGTCGGAGATGGAAGCGCAATCAGTGGATCGTTATATAGGTGGTCTCCCACACAAATATCATGACGCGCTCAACATGTTTGAATGCCTTTCGATTGCGGATGCACATCCGAGAGAAAGGAAGATAAAAAAAACAAGTGTCACGTAGAAACTCAAATTGGGGTATCAATGTTGTTGCATCTCCAATAAGTAACCGTAATATTTCAACCCCAGGTACAACTAGTAAACCTAATTTTATATCTGCACTAAGTAAAATCCAGTTAATATTTTTGGAGGCCGATGTCATAAATATGGGGAATCTAGACATAAAGGCACTGATTGTCACAAAAGAGAACATATTAATAAGTTGTTGTTTACTGATGACTATAGTGGTGATGATGGTCTTTTTGATGATGATCCTGAAGTTTATGAACCTACTGATAAAGTTGTTCCTTGAGATCAAGGAGTAAAATTTATGGTGAGAAGAAGTTACCTTACTCCGCATCAAAAAGATAGCGACGTATGGTTGCGCACCAATATATTCCAGTGAACTTGCACAATAGAAGGAAAGGTCTGTTGACTAGTTATTGATAATCTGGTTGATGAAAAGGTTCAAGATGGAAACCAAGGCACATCCACATCCTTACAAGCTTTTATGGCTTAAGAAAGGGAATGAGGTAAAAGTAAACAAACGCTGCTTGATTTCCTTTTCAGTTAGTAACAACTATAAAGATAAAGTCTAACATGATGTCACTAGTATAGATGCTTGTCACTTGTTTTTGGGTCGTCCATGGAAGTTTGACAGAAAAACTAGTCATGACAGTTATAAAAATACCTACAGTTATTACGGGACGACGTCCTTATAGTTATTGTACCCAGTAAAGAGGTTGTTCTTAAACCATCTACTAGAGAATCTCCAATATCTAATCATTCAAGCAGTTTGAAGATGAGATAAAATATGCAAGTGAATCATATGTTTTGATTGGGAAAGAAGAACTTGCTGAAAGTATTATTCCCATTGCAGCTCAACATTTTGAAGAATTTGTGGATGTCTTTCCTAATGAATTGCCTGATGAGTTACCACCACTCAAGGATATTCAACATCGCACTGATCTAGTTCCTGGATCAAGATTGCCAAATAAAACGCATTGCAAAATGATTCCTAAAGAGCATGAAGAACTCCTTAGCCAAGTTGAAGAGTTGTTACAAAAGGGATTGATCCGACAGAGTGTTAGTCCTTGTGAAGTATCGGCCTTGTTGATCCCGAAGAAACATACTACGTGGAGGATGTGTGTTGACAGCCGTGATGTCAAAAAAATTGCAATCAAATATCGTTTTCCTATTCTAAGGTTGGATGAATTTTTAGATCAGTTGATTGGAGCGAAGGTGTTCAACAAATTATACTTGAAAAGTAGATACCATCAGATAAGGATTCGTGAAGATGATGAGTGGAGGGATGCTTTTAAAACTCGAGGGGGTTTATATGAGTGGCTGGTTATGCCATTCGTTTTGATCAATGCACCAAGTACATTCATGCATACTATGAATCAAGTACTGAGACCTTTTATTGGTACTTTTATGGCTGTCTATTTTGATAATATTCTCTTTATAGTGCTAATATGGACTTGCGTGTCCATCATCTTCGATAAGTGCTTTCTGTGTTATGCAGGGAGAAATTTTGTGCAACCATTAAGAAGTGTTCCTTCATGACAGATCAAGTTTTGTTTCTCGTTTATGTTGTGACCAAAGACGGGATCAAATAGATGAGTCCAAGGATAAAGGTGTGAAAAATTGGACTAAACCTACCACTTTGCACGAGACAAGAAGTTTCCATGGATTTGCTTCTTTTTACCGACGTTTTATCCTCCACTTCAGTACCATTATGACCCCAATCACTGAATACATGAAATAAGGAAAATTTCATGGTCTGATGAAGCCTTTGAAGATGTCAAAACAAAGCTGATTACTACATAGATGTTAGTGCTACCTGATTTCAGCAAGTTATTTGAATTATATTGTGACGCATCGAAGGTGGGGATTGGAGGTTTTTTGAGTCAACAAGGACGACCTGTAGCTTATTTCAGTAAAAATTTGAATGGTGCTAAGCATAACTATAATACCTATAATGTGGAGTTTTATACAATACTTCAGGCTTTAAAGCATTGGCGTCATTATCTTATTCATAATGAGTTCATAATGTTTTTATGATCATGATTCATTGAAGCACATCAATAGTCAAGAAAAGATTTTTTTTAGACATGGTAAGTGGGATGGTTATCTACAAGAGTTCACTTTTGTGCTAAAAGACAAGGCTAGCTGGATCACATAATCAAGTTGCTGATGCATTAAGTCGCAATAGTATGTTGCTCATACTATGAGAACTGAGGTACTGGGTTTCGATTCGTATTATTACCTTATTCAAACTGATCCATATCAACGTGTAATGAAGACGGTGATGGATGAAATGTGAACTGGTGATGGAGATGGTGGTTGTGAAACGGTTTGGAGAGAAGCAGATCTCCTCTATGTTATGTATTCTCGATGCAGGAGAGGGGGCTGTATATCTCGTTTGTTGTAGGTTTGAATCCTTTTTATAACTCCATTCCTCCCTGCACTTTCGAATTGGAGTGAGACCCAAGTTTCCTAATATAAGAAACGGTTCGTAATATTACTGATGTCGGCTTTAGTCTTCGCTTCTGCGTCGAATTAGTGGGCAGGATTCCCATTTCAGGATGCATAGCTGGTACGTAATACCCTACCATCTAACCATGTTCGGTCCTGCTGTAAATTTCACATCGTTAAGTTCAGATATCACTGGTCATCCCCACTTCATTATGTGAGTGTGACACATTTCATTTCTTGCGTTAACCCTATCCATTTATAATCTATTATCCCAACTTTGATTACTTACATTGAGCAACTTTGATTTGTTGCAATCAAATACAAAATGTTTCTGCTGGTTTAGCACTGATGTTGGGTGTTTATAGGCCATTCTGACTATGGGTTTGATTTTCTCTGGGTTTTTTTTTTCAAGCCAACACTATCACCTGCTTTGTATTTTTGGTACATCTTTGGCTACCTCATCAATTACTTCTCCTACTATTTTTTTTTTTTTGAAACTGTAAATTGAATTGATTAATGAATAGAGTTTACATAGTTAGCCTCCTCCTGAAGTTTATGAATAATTTCAACCGGGGGATTTAACAACCAAACACCACTCATTCTTTGAGTTCTAGCTAATTTAGAAAGACAATCGACTATTTTATTTTTTTTCTTTTGGAACATAAGAGCATTTCCAAAAGACATTACTACGAAGTAAAAGTTTTATGTCTAAAATTAAATTATGCAATCTCCAATCGATATTCAGAGTATCGCCATTGACAGCATCCGCTACAAGCTTAGCGTCCAGCTCAAAAATCACCTTTTCTATATTCTTTTCCGATGCCCATTTCATTGCTTCCCATAAAGCCTTTCTCTCATCTTTCTCCGGAATTGATACTGCAGCTAAGTAGATGCATTTCATTCCTTGGTGCGTACCTGCAAAATCACGACAGATCAGTCAAATGCCTCCAGAGTTATTAGACGCAAAATAAGAACCATCAGAAGTAATTTTAAGGTAATCTGTAGCAGGAGACTGCCAATGTTGATTATTTCTATTCTGAGGTGCAGGAAGCATGGAGTTAGTTACTGGCTTCTTTTTAAGAACTGCAAATTCCCTTCTGCAATTTTGAATAATAACTTCATGAGTAATGTTGGCCCCTTTGAAAACTTTATCACACCTAGCAGTCCAGATGGACCAAGCAATAATTTCCAGCTTGCAAATTTCTGCTTCTTGAATCTGCATGTTTATAAGTTTGTAAAACCAATCACAAATCCAAGTTGCTAGTGTGCTCCCCTGTAATATATGAATTCCACTGACTGCAAACCACACTGCTTTAGATAAGGGACAATCTAGAATGATATGACTGGCAGATTCCAGGTCACGAGAGCAAAAAGGGCAGCCATAATCATCATCTTGAACTCCATCAATTTTTCTTTAGTTGGCAATATATCCTTCACACATTTCCACAAGAATTGCTTTTTTCTTGGTAGAATAGGTAATCTTCAAAGTTTTTTAAAGATTCTTTGCATCCTTATACCCACAGAAGTATCTTCATTTCTATCTTTTAGCATTTTGTTATAGGCTGACTTTACTGTGAAATTTCCACTTTTTTCAAGAGTCCATACTAGTCTGTCTTCATGGTAAATGTGAATGGAGATATTAAGGATTAAAGCTGCAGTATGTGGTTCAAATAGAGCAAGGATTAAGCTTGTATTCCAACCTTCATTATTGGTAGAAAACAGTTGGTGCAGAAAAGTGTAATCTTGAGCATTAGTAAAACCTGACTTAGGAGTTGGTGGATTTTCCAGTTCTGGTATCCATCTATAATGCCATATCAATATTTTCTGACCATTTCCAACACTCCAACAGCTGTACCTTTTGATGAAGTGAAGTTCAGAGCTGATGCTTTTCCATGACCATGTGGAATTGTCTGAATCTGTGATGTTAAAGACTTGACCATCTTGAAAATATTTTGCTTGGAGAGAGGCATCACAGATAGAGGTATTATCAGTACATAATCTCCATGCAGACTTTGCAAGGAGAGCTCTGTTGAATAAATGAACATCCCTGAATCCCAGACCTCCTTCTTCTTTAAAATTGTTGACATTTCTCCAACTTATTAGATGTTTACCTTTGTTTGTCTTCTTGTTTCTCCAAAAAATTTGTTGGATAGATTTTAACTGATTAATGGTTGTATCAGGTAACTTAAAAAAGATCATATGGTAGACTGGGAAAGCATTAGTCACATGTTTAATCATAACTGATCTTCTTGCTTCTGAAAAGTTAGAACCATTCCATATTGAAAGCCTAGTTTCCATCTTGGATACCAGTGAGGAGAAAGGGATCTTCTTGTTTCTTCCTACAAAAAATGGGAGACCAAGGTACTTTTCTTCTTCAATATTCATTTTCCTGACTTGAAGAACACCACTTATTAGTAGACAAGAATGTGGGTTCATATTGTTACTGAAATATACAGCAGATTTGTGAAAATTGATAAGTTTTCCAGAGCAAACACTAAAATCATCAATCAACTGAAGTAGCTTGTTAGTATGCACTTGATTAGATTTACAAAAGAGTAAGCAATCATCTGCAAATAACAAATGGTTGATCTTGGGAACATTTCTTGAGATTTTCATACCTGTTAACATATTCATGTTTTCAAGATGATTCAATTGTCTAGAAAAATCTTCCATTGCAAGGATAAAAAGGTAAGGAGATAAAGTATCTCCTTGCCTAATTCTTCTTGTAGGTTTGAAAGAAGCAAAAGGTGAGTCATTAATCATGATTTCAACTTGAATGGTGCTGATGCACTGCATTATAAGATGACAGAATTTATTGCAGAATCCAAATTTCCTGAGAGACTCCATTAGAAAATTCCACTCAAGCCTGTCAAATGCCTTAGACATGTCCATATTGAGAGCAAGATGGCATGTTCTCCCCCTTTTTCTTTTCATTGCTTTCACAAGTTCTTGTACTAAGCAGACATTTTCAGATATTAATCTACCAGGCACATAAGCAGACTGCATAGGATATGATGTTTACCATGTGTTTTTTGAGTCTTAATGCAATTATTTTAGATATGAGTTTATAAATTGTATTGCAAAGGGAAGTGGGCCTGAAATCCTCCGGCTTATGAGCTGTAGTAGTCTTGGGAATCAAAGTAATTCTGGTGTTATTGAGCTTCTTCAAAAGGAAACCGAAACTGAAGAAAGATTGCACTGTTTTACAAACATCCTCTTGAACAATTTTCCCATTGAGATTGATAGAAACCGGAAGGAAAACCATTACGTCCTGGAGAGGTCCATGGATCCATTAACTTTAAAGCTTCAAAAATCTCTTGATTAGAAGGAATTGAAATTAAAGCATCATTGTCTTGCTCTGTGATACATGAAGGAATGTGCTGAAGAAAATTTTCACTATCTCCAGGATTTGAAGTAGTGCTCATTTTTTTGAAGTGAGCAACAAGTAAATATTCAATGGTGCTTCTATATTGACACCATGATCCATCTGGGGCTTGCAAGGAATCTATTATATTCCTAACTCTTCTTTGATTAGCTCTGATATGGAAGAATTTGGAGTTTTTGTCCATGTCATTGTAGAAATGGTCCTTACACTTCTGTCTGTTTGAAGAAGATTGTATTTCATTCAAGGCATCAATCTGCTTTTCAATTTGAAGAATCTTCTCAGTATTACTACCTTGGAGATTGGTAGCTTGCATTTGAGACAGTTGTTCTTGAAGGACAGTAATATTATTCTGAATCTGACCAAACTTATATTTACTCCATTTAGATAAGATGCGTCTAGTGTTACACAACTTGTCATTCATGACAAAAGCTGCAGAACATGTATTGTTAGAAACCCAAGCATTTCTAATTTCATTAATACAAGAATCATTCTCTAGCCAGTGCTCAAAAAATTTCCATGTTTTACCTGAAGAATTGTATCTAGTGTACAAGGACAAGAGTATGGGAGCATGATCTGAACCTTTTATGGGAAGATGAGTTAATTTAGAATCAGGGAAACAAAGAAACCAATCTCTATTCACTAAAGATCTATCTAATATGGATTTAATTCTACCAGTACCATGACTATTACTAGTCCAGGTATAAGGATTGCCACTGAAACCCAAATCATGGAGATCGGCTTCTTTAATATGTTCTAGAACTTCATCAGGAGTAGTATTAGTATTGGTGTTTCTTTCAGAAGTTTCCATAGTGATATTAAGGTCCCTTATAAGGACCCAAGGTATTTTTACCACTTTACTAAGGTTTTTTTATGTAATCCCATTGAGCTGGTTGATCCTTTTTGTAAGGAGTGCCATAAACACAGGAAATGAACCACTCACCTTTGGCAGGATCATTAGTGATTAAAGCATGGAATATATTTGAAGAGGAGTTAACTATTTCAAGGGAGAAACCATCTTTCCATAAAAGAACAATGCCACCAGCTTGACCAATAGAAGGAACAAAAGATATATTAGGCATATTAAGAAACTTAGTTAGATTTTGAATCCTATTATCATTGATCTTGGTTTCTGATAAAAAGATAATATCAGGGGAATGAAGTTTGTTCACGTGAAACAAATTCTCTCTAGTTTCTTTACCTAGAAATCCTTGGCAGTTCCAGCTCAAAATTTTCATATTGTAAGTGTTTAAAAAGCAACTAAACTTGATACTCAAGTAATTGTATGGAAGAGCAGTATGAAACAAAACAAATACATAATGAGATTGATTTTGAAAACTAGACTGATAATGAAAAAAACTATTAGCAATGAGAAGTTGTATTACCAATTTTTGAGTGGCCTCGTTCATCTCATGAGAAGGCTCCTCTATTTCCTTAGCTCCATCCTCAATCAGGTCATGCTCCATTTCATCTGCCTCTGCTGCAAAAGGATTTTTACCAGTATTATTTTCCGTGTTGCTGCCTTCCATTAGAGCTAAGTCTTGTTCATCAGTTCTAGATATTTTGTTTCCCCTATTCTCCTCATCTTCATTAGCTTCTTCAATCTGCTTACGGCTAGCTTCAGCGATAAGTTGGATCAGGAGGTCCAGATCTTCAATGATTTCTACTCCATAAGCTGAAGCCATTTCATGAATATAGGCTATGTATTCCTCATTAGTGTACCTCCTTATTCTGAGCTCATCAGCTATTATTTCACATTCTTCGTCCTTGTGATTTGTAGTGAAGCATTTGGGACAAAGAGAGTGAGGTTGCTTTTCCCAGTGAAAACGAATCCATGTTACACCTCCAGATGCATTGTTCCACCATCCTCCTCTGTGAAGAGGTTTAGATAAGTCTATTTTGATTCTAGCATTGATAGTGCTACCATAGACTTGAGTAACATCTTCCGGATCTGTCGAAACTTTTAATCCTAGTTATTCAATGGCTTCATCCACAATTTCCTTGGAATGATGCTCGAGTAAGAGTTTTGTGAATTGCACATCCCATTCTTGATGAGAGAAAACATAACTTTCGACTGGAATAGTCGCATCATATTTTAGCAGATTCAAGTGACATTTCTTCGCGTTCCAAGGGCTTTTTTTGAGAATAGTATTTATAACCTCTACAGTGTGGAACTTGAAGAGGTATATGTTCCTGCCAATAACTCTTACTTCTTTTGTTCTGTACTTGTTCCAAACTTTTTGAACTTCTCTCCTTATACCATCAGTATCAAAGTTATATTTTGAAAAAAGCTTTCCAATAAGAGTAGTGCTATGATCCTCAACTACCTTGACAAAAGCTGATTTAGTACCTATTGCTCTACGCATCTGTCTAGCACATATGTCTCTTATCTTAGTGTTTTGCATTTTTCCAGTGATAGAGGTGATTTGATTGTTTGAAGATGACGCCATTTGAGCTTCAAAAATGTTGATATCGGAAGGAATTGATATGAAGGATGGTAGATAGAAGGTATTTTCTAAAGTTGAAGCAAATCTGATATATAGGATGAAATTATAGCTAAAATAGGTATAATTAGTTATACCAGAATTATTCTCTCCTTTAAGATTGTTAATGAGGATAATTATACCGGGATATGAGATATATCTTATAAACATAAAGTTGACTATCTTCTGAGTATTGCGGTTGAGTTAGATCTCCTTCTATTACGGAGAGAAATAGGGGGAAAGTTGAACTTTTTGAAATTCAAAATTTCCAGATGCAGAATCTGAGTTGATCCTACCGATTTGAACAAATTAAGATCGCTAGCGACATTTGAATCATAAACATGATAAAGAAAATAATAATGATTCATACTGGTAAAAACCTCTTCAACATTTGAGGCTTCCAATACTGCTGGATAAGTTGATGAAAAGTTGATAATTGATTGTAACAATAGAGTTACAAGGAGGAGACCTTTGCAGAGAGAGGTCCAAAACTGAATGCTTTTCATGATTTGATGAACATAAAGACCTGAAAATTAGCAAACAATCAACATGTTAAACGAACAGAAAGGAATAGACAATAAACTTGAAGAAGAATCAAAGAAACAAAAACATAATGGAAACAACTAGATTTCAAAAACTAAAACAATTGAGATGGGTAAATGGAAACAACTTGTAAGAGAAAAAAGAAGAAAACATCATAAGATAAGATTAGAAATGGATAAAGATGATGAAAGTATGCATAAATCATTCGAGAGATCAAACAAAGAAGATGTTAAAAAAAATTCCGAGTTGACTCATTGTCGCCTGATCCTCAGAGCTTGATTCCATAAAAAATTAATAAAAAAATTTATGCTAGCAAAATTAATAAAAAAATTAATTAGACAAACCCACAATTACACAATGAATGTAATAACGTTTTAGTTTTCTACCAAGGGACCATGGGGTAGTGAGACATACCAAAGATCATTCATTAAGTTAGGGTTATCATGGGATGTTTTGGATGTTAGTTCTCACTCTGATGTTTGGGATGTTAGATTATCATGGTATTTAGCAGACTTTGACTTAGATTGTCATCTTTTTTTCCTTTTGTCTTTCCTTTAATCAATGACAGGGTCGGTTGTCCTATAATTAAACTCACCAGCCGAACCTGGTCCCTTTTTTTGTGATATCTTGTTAGGTTCGGCTGATAAGGGAATTGAATTCTGAGCAAACCTAGTCCCTCTTTTTTTAATGATATTCTCAGGTTCTGCTGATACGGGAACTGACTTATGAGCCAAACCTAACTCTGACAAATGGAAACTTCACTTCCAAGGTTCGACTGGTACGAGAAATTACATCATCATCTAATGCATATCGCAGCGCGTCAAAAATAATATTACTTTCTCACTACTCAAAATATATTATGAAGCAATGGCACGAAAGAATCAATTCCCACATAAAGAACTAAGTTGTTATTCGTTTCGATTACTTATATGGAATAAGGGGGATATTCTGATTTATGTAAACCCAACTAAAAACTAACAAGAGAATTAAACAAATAAATCGATCAAGTGACCCTGTCATTGAAGATGCTCTAAAAGTAGTCAAAAATGGGTACATAAGCAGTGACGAGGTTTTTTACCTAATGACCCTATTTTGGACACACTGGTATTTCTCAAAATTGGTTTCTTCTCTTGCTCGGCTGAATCTTGGCCCAAAATAATTAGAACAAGCCCATATTTCAAGAGCCCATCAGCCTTAACCCTTCCACTTGAGGGATCAGGTCTATATATGCTTGTCAGTTTCACGGAACTGACAAGCCAGTCTAGTCTGTTCAGTGTTGTATGCTTCCTCGAACTGGCAAGCCAGTCTAGTCTGTTCAGTGTTGTATGCTTCCTCAAACTTGGGGACAATCCAATTACATTCTTTCTCTGTCAAGAACCACGGCGACTCTTTCCTGCAACACTCAATCAGAATTAACACCACTAGTACAACCATCATCCCATTCAGCCTTGCCTGCAACTCAATTTCAACACATACACATACATACTTCATTTATCACCAAAGACTCAAGCCATCCATTCTCAGCACCATGACTTGCACCTCAACCCAACTCCAATCTAACAGCAACACCATAACCTGAAACCTATTCTCGAGCCATACAGCATTATCAAATACCACCAGCCATGAAACTAACAGTTACACTTTACAGTTCCCTGAAGCAGCAACACCAACACTGTCACAGCCATACTAACTCATTCAAACTCCAACAAAATCTGTTGTGCACTTCCTAACTCTTGTATCTAGATCATGGCTTGCAGCAGCTTCAACTTGTTGTCAGTCTTGAATCACATGTTGACCTGCAACAACAGCTTGGCAAACAACTCAAACAGCTTCCTTTGTAAATAGTTCAAGAACCCCACCAGAATAGCTCAGGCCAAGCCATCAAATGCAACAACACCACCACATTCCCTGTAATATATTCATACACATCAATCAATTCACTTACCAGGCCATGTCCAGCTCTCAAACCAGCTCAACACTTCCCATTGCAACTATCATGAGCTCAACCTCTCCGCAACTTTCAGTAACACCCACACAACATCCATATCAACTCCATCTGCAGAAACCACTTGAATCCATCCTATTCCAGAAACCCATTGCAGCAACAACAGCTGTTCTTCTTCATTTCAAGCAAGCCACCAGAACCCATTCACTCAACATCTCAGATCCCCTTTCTTGGCTGTTGTAAACTCAGAACCCATCAATCTCTTCTCAATTCTCTGAACAGACCCAAGTCTCACAGCAATAACAGCTTCATTAACCGTCTCAAACTCAGAAATCATCATCTTCATCAAACCCTAGATTGATCCATCAGACTCACTGTTGACTACAATCCCTGTAAATCATTTCAATCTCCTCATCTAACATCACCGGAACCCATGGGTTAGCCTCAATCTCGCTGCCACATCCAGATTTTAATCAAACCCACTTAAACCATTGTTCTCAACTCCAAATTCATAGCAGAACCAGCTTCGTCTCTGAAGTCGACCTCACCTCTTCATAATATCGTCATCTCTGCCAACAATGAACCACAACTCCACAGATAATTCTATCTCCTATTAGTTCTCGAGAACTATCTGTTCTCTGCATTAAAAACTCACCAACACCATGAAACTCAGCAGCAGCAAAGAACAAAATGAGGAAGAAAGAAAATGGTTCCCGTTCGACCTAATTAGGTCACAATTTTGGGGATGGATTATAACACCCACTATCAGGATAAGGGCCACCAAATGGAGGTACTTCACACTTCTTTAAACTGCAGTGGCTGCCCAGGGCGAATGTTCGTCTGCCTTTAACATTTCTCTGGACTTTAGCTGGTCTTCTTGCTCAAAATGGATGATTTCTTCTTATTTCGCTCCAATGACTCCATAACACCTAACAAAGGTAAAAAACGTAATTCACAAGAAAAATAACAAAGAAAGCATAAACAATAGATGGTAAATCAAGGTGTATATGACACCTATCATCTGCCGAACTCGTAGTTCAATTTCGCAGTTCTCAAGGAAACGACTATTTTTTTAAAAAAATGGTCGTTATCCACGTAGGTTCAATTACCCATTTTTCATTCATATCTCTTGAAAAATGGAAATTCATGCTACAAACTTTACTCTAGATGAAGATGTACCACTATGCACAAACTATGTAGCCTATTATCCAAAAAGGGGTGACGAACGTCGCCAAAATGATATAATGAGTCAGAGTTATTGGGAAAAAATTCATGAAAACTTCTACTCCAATACCGAAAACCCTCACAACTGAAAGTGTGTCACGTTGTTTTACCGGTTGAAGAGTTTATTGCTTTAGTTCGGATTATAAGCCGATATTGACTTAGGGGTGAAACTATTGCTAAAATTGAAGAGCGATCTCGAGAGGAATGGAGACAATAGGAGGGAAAGCATTTTGAATACAATGCTCAATACCGCATCCTTGAGGACTTACTAAAATACCGTATGGGATTTTAATAACCTGTAGTGTACATTTGATATTGTATTGGGTAACGATTATGAATGAAAATTAATGAGATCACCAAATATATCACTAGGTTTAGCTCATAATTCAAATTATGGGACAATTAAACGTGACAATTGCTCCTGGTATTTTCAATATATGTCAGGATCGGCTTCTATGTTAAACCCATTGTCAGCCGAATCTGACAACTTTGATAATCTTTTCCATAATTTTTCAGGTTCGGCTAAGCATGATGCATTAGTTTTCAAACGAACCTTACTCTGTAAGTCTCAAATTTGTCTTTCATCTAGGTTCGGTTGTCCCATAATTAAGCTCATGAGCCGAACCCTCAACCGCATACCTTTTTTTAATTGTATACTAACAAACACACAAATAACATAAAGGTATAATATTGCATTCATCTGGTGTATTTGAGGATATATTTTATGTCATTCATAATCCTACCTCATCCTCACCATCCGAACAAACAAAAAAAAAACAACCGATATTTTATGACATCCCCAAAAGTTTTCGTATTATGTTTTATAGACTTCGTAATCTTATCACGTGTTTGAAAATGAGAGGGTACCAAGTACATCACCAATTTTTTTTTCCGGCAACCTGTATGAAATAACCTAATACAATTGCTAGTAAACCAACTCAATAATCCTTGACAATATGTATATAGAGTTTATATATCCATCTCTTCTCAACCAGAATGTCTAGACAATAGAGTCTGTGAACCTGATTCTTAAGAAGAGTACTTGGACGATCTCAAAAATCAATATCCAAGATCAATCTAATCGTATCAGATATATTAATATCTGATTTCTGCCAAGTACGAAACTTGTTATCTACTTTTCAAGATACGAGTTCTATATGAAACGAGTCTCGTAGTTGATCTTAGTTATATGCATATATCTATTATAATTGAACGCGTAGTACTTGTGTAAATCCTCTTATAAATATAAACAATGTTAGATCATTGGTCGGTTGAGCCCACCAAGTGTTGGTATGTCAAGGTTTGTTGTCATATTTTAGTATCAAAACTCAAAGTCTCTTGATTAGATTACCAGAGTCAACTTCGTTAGGCTAGACTAGGAAGTCTAGAAATATTCAGACATACAAGTATTAATCTGAAGACTTGAATATTTTGAAGACGTAATGATATAAACGAAGACATCATCCTTATACTTGAGGTTAGTAATACAATACTTGCTTTGTTTCTATTTACACATACTGTTAGAGAACTGCTCGGTCGAACTCGGAAGCGTTGCTATCTCAAGCTTGTTGCCAAGTTTATTTGCCAATACTATAAGTCTTGATTTCTAGTATACTTATAGCTAAGTCTCGAATTAGGATATAAATTGTAGTTGAGCATTAGATTTCACGACGTTCATCGATTGAAGATGAAGAACTACTAAGGGGAGCTTGTGGAACTTTATCAACAAAAGGTATATGGAGACTTGAACTCATATATCACTCAAAAGTCTATCTACTCTATCTCCTATTTGATACAAAAGTCGTGTAGCTATATAGACTTCAATTATACACATTTGATATTTCGAGCTGAGTTTAACTCGCTTACATATTTATCGAAAAATGTGTTGGTAAGCTTTCGCTTTAACCAAGTTCATCTTATATTCTTGATGAAAGTCAAAATATGATCATGTGCATGGTAACATCTTACATGATTTGTGTGAGACAGTCATTTGATGTAGACTCGGAATGTTTCGTATTGATCATTCGATCACTTGAAAATTGCTTTGAAGCTAATAGTTTGTATGAGACAGATATTATCGTCTTCCAATAATGTTTCAATTGTTGAAATGAGAGTTTAGAACAATTGGATATAAGCATAGTATGCGTATTTGCATATATGTAATCCAAGTCCGGGAACCATGGTATGCATACCCGTATGCGTAATAATTGGTTTTGTGAAAGTCCGAGAACCTTGTAGGCATACCGGTATGTGTACTGGCGTGAGTTTCAGGTCCGGGAATTTCTGCCGAGTTTGGAAGGTACGCATACCAGTTCTCGTACTGGAGAAACCCAAACTTAGTACGGCTACTTAGGTACGCGTACCCGTATGCATACCTAAGTGGATAATGTTCTAAAATCGTTTTGTTCATGAACTAATACATTTATATATTAAAAAATGCAATCTTTTGCAAACCGTGGCTATAATGTTCATGACTTAATTCGTGTGAATCAAAATTAATTTTGTTTCAATTGTGTCTTGTGTACTTCTATAAGAATATGAACAATTGAACAACTCTAGAGCTATTTTCATTTAAATCATTTGAACTAGTTATGGTTAAGTTGAATAAGGTTGATATGAAAGAGTTGATATGGCTAACTTCGTTTAATTATTGTTGATCCAACAAAGGTGCACACGTTTAGGTACGGTTACCCATATCTAAATGAAGTCACTTTTCATTTGTGTGTAACAAGCTAAGTTCGATCTAATGGTTGAAAGATATTAGCTTGAGTCTAATCAGGTTTTCATCTAACGGTGAATATTGAATGCTTTGTTACCAAGGTAACATTGATTGTAAACCCTGATTTGAAGACTATATAAAGGAGAACTCTAGCAGCTAGGAAACCTAATCCCCACACCTTCTCTGTGATAGTAGTTGCGACTAGAGTCGATTCTTCTTTAACCTTAGGTTTTTCACAAAACCCTGAAGGTTAACGACTTGAAGACTTCATTGGGATTGTGAAGCCAGACCCAACTATTTTCTCTGTAGTTGCGCGTTCAAATCTTGCTCTTTTCCGGCCGGTCCTGTCCCCAATTCCTCTCCCTTTATTTTTTCTTATTTTGTTATTTTCATGATCTCATGAAGACTCCTTCATTTGAGCAACTTTTATTGTTTGAGCAAAGCTCACGGTTTCTCCATATTTTCCTTAAACGATGAAAAATAATAAAAAAAGGGGAAAGTGTCACGGGACCCGAGCTACCTGGCCGTCCGGTCATGCCCTAGCCATGGCCGGTCCCATACTTTGCAATCCCTTGTTTTCACAATTATTATTTCCTCATCTCATGAAACTCCTCCATTTGAGCAGAAACCCTGGTTTTTCCATATTTGCTCAAATATTGCTCAAACCATGAAAAAGTCAAAAAGTCGAACGATCACACAACCGACTAGGCTACTCACGCCAAATATTAAAATATTATTATTTTAATATTCTCAAAATATCGGTCACATGAGCAAAGTTCTACTTGCTCATTCGAGCAAAATTAAGAATTTCAGACAGAGATCAAACTCTTCTGGAAACCCAAAATATTGCTCAAACGCACACCAGAAAATACCAAAAATCTTAGGATTGAGACACGGACATCATGGTGATATGGGCATGCTTTCTTGACCGACCAAGGCCGGCCCTAAGGCTTGCAAAGAGCCGGTCCCACACATCTTTACAAATCTAACCTGATTTTCTCAAATGCTCATATTGGGTCCAAACTCTTTCCAACCAACTTGGAATTTGCTTAATCGACCGTCAGCTAGTCCCACACCACCAAGGTCCGGTTTTATACTCCCTTGTCTGGTCCCTCACTTCTCCATAATTAGGTTTTATCACCTAATGCTCAGATGATCACTATTTTTAATAAATGATTAAACCAGCATTTAATCATCCTTTCACCAAAATATTGCTCAAACGCACACCAGAAAATACCAAAACTCTCAGGATTGAGACACGAACATCATGGTGATATGGGCATGCTTCCTTGACCGACCAAGGCCGGCCCTAAGGCTTGCAAAGAGCCGGTCCCACACATCTTTACAATTCTAACCTAATTTTCTCAAATGCTCATATTGGGTCCAAACTCTTTCCAACCAACTTGGAATTTGCTCAATCGACCGTCAGCTGGTCCCACACCACCAAGGTCCGGTTCTATGCTCCCTTGGCCGGTCCCTCACTTCTCCATAATTAGGTTTTATCACCTAATGCTCAGATGATCACTATTTTTAATAAATGATTAAACCAGCATTTAATCATCCTTTCACCAACCAGTCAACAAAGAACTTTGATGCACGCTCACTCGAGCACTTGGGTACTACATGCTCGTCCATCATCCCATGAAGACGGTCACTCATTCACTTAGTGGCCTATTTTCAATAAATCATCTATTGATGAACAATTGATCAAAATTAGGGTTTTCGAACAAATGCTCTGCAAATCATGATTTTGAGCAATTTCAAACACTAATAAATTTATGTTGACCCAGCAATCAACATCAGGATTAATTATATAATATTTGTTGGGCTACCGATATTTTAGTTAATATTTTATTGTGTCATGTTACCAATAATTCATCGAATTGAGAAATACTTGCTCAGTTGCTCGAATAATGATCAACCTATCAATGTTCAGTAATTTATCGAATTGAGCAATACTTGCTCGGTTGCTCGAATATTGATCCAACTATCAATATTCAGTAATTTATCGAATTGAGAAATACTTGCTCAGTATATCAATATTTTGCCGAAAATTGATTCAACTCAATATTCAACAATTCGTCGAATTTACAATATTTGCTCAGACGAGCAATATCAACATCATTCAAGAACTGTACGTCTGACATGTTCAATCCATGAATCACTGAGAATTCGTCAATCATACTTGATTCCCCAAAAACTTAGACTCACTGTTTAATCAAGTCAACGACTGACTAATCAAATACACGTCTTCTTTGCAGACTCCACGTTCTTGAGACATCAATCACGTCACATGGGGGATATCAATTAGGGTTTTGGTATGGCGGCCTACAACACGTGTGTTCATCCACGATGAGAAATGTGAGTAAGTCGTGCAAATGGTGGAGGGAGTTATCAAAGTAGTGGGTGGACGATCAACCAAGTCTCCGCACGACATGAAACTGATTTTACCACGATCTCCCACTTTCCCAATCTTTCACTCAAGAAACCATCACATTTACTGGGATCAAGGTGTTCACTATTCTGACAATATAAATAAGTCCAAAATCGATGACTGAAGAGAGAACAATTCTCTCGACTGAAACTTATTTCCAGAACTCAGCAGTTCATCAATTTTCAGAAACCTACAACACATCCACAATCCTTGATCATCATTGATCCCACACAATTCTCAGCTTCCCTCCTACATATCAACCTATCTCCCTCTTTGTGACCGAATTGACCTGGAATGGATATTGACTTGGATTAGGCCGGAGTCCTACAGATTGATCTCTCGAACTCAAAGCACTCCCTGCAGTGCATCTGTTTGAGGTTAAGCAGTTTGCTCAGTTGAGGAGTCTCTGCCGCGCGGCCGTCTCTTCACTTTCCTAAAAAACCAGCAATTCCTTTTTCCCCATTTACAGATTGGAGACCACAGTAGGAGATTAATCTCTCGGTTGCAATCTTAATTCGTCAAAATGGTTGATATTAGGGCATGTTCAGTTACAAATCCTAACATAAACAACGATAGCACTAGCAACAATGGTGGTACTCCAGAAACTACTCCTGCTTCCAACACCGGTGCTTTTGATATCACTCCTCCTAAAACTAATGTCGATAACCATCCACTCTTCCGCATATCTCCCGAGGAAATCAGATAAAATCCGCTTACCATAGCTGATCTTATGAAGGTGCAGGAGACTCTCGCCAAAAATCAGATTGACATGGCTGCAACATAGAAAGAGCTGTGCAATTATCTCAAAACTCTCACTGACAAGACGTCAGACAAAACTCAAGAGAATGGAAAGGCCAAAGAGACATGCTCGACCGCTGATCCTGAAGTCACTCCAATCCAGGTAGTAGACGATGATGAAGTTCACAAGGCTGCAGATAACCCACCAACAAAGGAACCTGTAGGATTCATCACTCGTGAAGACCTGGAATGCTTCATGGAGGATCGAGGGAAAGACAAAGCATCATCTGTTCATCGTCATCAACCTCCATATCTTGTTGCTATGCAAATAATTCCTCTCCCGAAGGGCTACACTTCCCCAACGTTTACATTGTACAACAGAACAGGGAATGCTCGAGAACACGTATCTCGATTCTTGGAGGCACTAGGAGATCATGAACACAACCATGTCGTCCGTCTGACGGAATTCTCGAAATCTCTGACAGGCCGAGCATACACCTGGTACAACAACACTGCACCTGGGAGCATCGCTAGTTGGGGAGAAATGGTTAATGGCTTTTACAGGAAATACTTCTTTGTCTCTCAACAGATAACTCTCTCTGACTTGGAAGGAATGGCTCAGAAGAATACTGAACATCCGAACAACTATGTGAAGAGGTTGAGATTTCAAGCTTTGGATTGTCATGACCCTAATGTTACTGAACAACAATTGGTAGACATATGCATCAACGGGATGATCCCAGTCTACAGAGCCTTTCTGGAAAATCTCCGGTTCCAGAATTTCTCAGAACACCATGAAGCAGCTAAGCGATCAACAACTACTTCTCCAGCCTTGCTGGAAAGAACAAAAACCGTCAAAGACGAGGAGCAACGAGACACTCGAAGCAGCACCAGGCACCTAATCAATAAACAATACAATGTTCAAACTTCCATGAATGTTGCTGAAGGGAGCAAAAGGAAAGCTGATGCGCAACAACATAAGAACGTCCCTCCAGCATTTCACACTACAAAAGCACCAAGGAAAGACAACCAGGCTCGAAATGCACAACCACCGGCTCAGCGTCAACAGAATGACCAGGAAGAACCAAACTTTCCTTTCACCATTGAAGAGGTCATCGAGCTATTAGAAGTCTGGATTCAAGACGGTTCGATCAAACTACCACCCGTCAGAAGAGAGCCAACAGAGGAGGAAGTGGAGAATCCACGCTACTGCTGCCTTCATAGGTATTTCAGTTATTCGACAAGTGATTAAAGAACTTTGAAGCGCATATTCAAGAAAAAATCCGATTAAGGAGAACTGGGGACTGAAGGAGTACAAAAGAATCCTCTTCCAATCAGAACCTTCACACTTTCTGAACAACCAGTCAAAGAAGCAGTTCAATCATTGATTGAGCATGTCTGTGAATTGCTTTATCTGTCAAAAACTCAAAGGATGGACATGTTTGCGGCTTTGAACCATATAGTTTCCGGAAAATGACTGTCCATTCCAGAAACGCTCCATGATCCTCCAGTCACTGACAAAGAAATGTATGATTGGGGACTGCTCACCACAGTCAATCTCAAAGGGAATGAATTCAAGCGAGCGTTGGTCGATGTTGGCACTACTGTCAATATCATACCTTTGAAAACTCTCAGAGCCGTAGGCATCACTCTACAAGAAGCCACTCATGCTCCTGTCTCAGTCAGAGATCACGAAGGAATATCCAGAGACGCGTATGGTTACATCTTTCTCAAGATGAAAGTTGGTTCAACCTGGGCGGAAACCAAATTTCATATAATCATAGAATATCCGGGATATGACATGATCCTCGGAAGAACGTGGATTCTTGCTGGAAAAGTAATTACAACATCTTCAATTGCACATTTCTCTGTTGAAAAAAGTTCTGATTCAGAAGAATTAGAGGACGATCCATCATTCGAGCATCTGGGAAAAGTTCAAGCTTTGATGGAACTTACACAAAAACCTGAAGAGAGCGCACATGAATTCGTCAAAAGATTCCGTACTCAGGCAAGTCTTATTCCCACTCATGCGTCCATATTATCAACTTTCAAATATGCTACCCTGGTCCGAGGACCCAATTTTACTCATAACCAAGCTATCACTAAACGTTATGAATGGTTAGTCTCGCCTCAGCAATATTTCACCAAGTGTTTGGAAGCAGAGCCTCTCCGAATCCAGCGTCTCACTAACACAGTCATTGTTAGAATAATGACCGAGCACAACAATCAATATCCCAGGTAATCTCCTTGCGTGAATGTCCACATGTGCCGCAAGATTGGAAAGCTCCACAAACATAGGATCCTACTGTACGAGGAATTCCGAACCAACAGAAGATATTCAGGGCGCGAGCAACCAAGCCTAACCAATTTCATGAAGCGGATTTAGTTCTTAAGGCAACTAAACGTAATCTCCATTCCACAAGGAGCTCTAACTGGGAAGGGCCTTTTATGATTGCTAAGTCGGCGGTTGGAGGATACTACAAATTGGCTGACATGAAGGGCAAGACGAGTATACCAGTGATACAAGAGAATTGGCTCAAAGCCTTTGATGCCTGAGACATTCGGCGTCTTGGGTTGTTTTATGTTCAAGACACGAACACTTGAAACACCCAATATTTGCGTTTTAGGATTTTCTTTCACCTGTATTTTCAATTCCTCCAAAACGTTTGAAATACTTGCATGCAATATTTGAATTCAGCAATTTATCAAAGTTCTTTTATTTAAAGAAAAATCTCTATCAAATCTAAAGGAAAATCCTCAATCATTCACTTATCCAAAACCAATCAAAAATCAAACCAAAGTAAAATCTCACATCTCTCAGAAGTTCAAGGTTCAATAGATTATGGAAAGGAAAACTAAAGGAAGCCGGCAAAGTAATATTTATGCTTCTCTGCATTCTCCAAGACTTGCAAGGCCACTTTTTCCGACTCTAGCTTTTCAGTCAATTCAGTGATCCTAGCCATTTTCTCCACCACAACATCACTGGTAAAAGGTATATTGTTCTCTATTGCATCCTTGATGGTGTTGATCCTTTGACGAAGCCACTTCAAGTTGAAACCAAGTTCTTCAGATTTCTTCAAGTTGTACTCCCAATCAAAGAGTACATCTTGATTAACAGTACTTCTATCCTGGTCCGTATATCATCTACGACAAGCAAGATAGTTCCTACTTGTATTGTCAAGAAGTAACTGCGTTTTGGGTCCTTGGCGACAACAATGTGTCCATACATTTTCCACAATTTCTCATACATATCAGAAGCCCTATGGGAACGCTAAATCCACCAACTGATGTGTGATATGGGAGTGACTCGCCGAATGGAGGATCACAAACAATCCCTGCATTAGGGTATTCATGCACTATTATGTGGTTCTCAATTATCGGAACAACTTCAGCGGTTGTGGAAACAGTTTCTTTTATTGTTGGAGCAGCTTCTTCCATTCTGGGTCCGGTTTCTTCTACCTCTGAAGTGGGTCCGGTCATCATCATTGGTTCTGTTATTCTCAACTTCGGCATTTGGCACCTAATACGAAGATTACATGAGATTAAAGCATGGAAACCAAAGGAAATCATAAAATCCAGCATGTAAGTAAACTAGAACTATCTAAGTTCTCTACTATACATCCAATACATGAGCAAATAGTGTGAAAGTCATAAAACACGTTTTTTAACAAGCTCGTCTGAAGAGATTTTACACTTCCCTGTATAAGATGATGAACTGGTAGCAATTAGTAAGGAATATAATGTTTAGTCATATACAATTCTCTTCGTATGTATGTTCTTTACAACATATCAAAATTTCATAGCAATTGGATAAACGAGCGAAGAGATGTGGTCAAAACATTGGACTACATGCCAGCTGAAAATATTATGAAGGTCTCCTGGAAGTCTACTGTTTCACCGATTACGGACCCTAAACATGCTCGAAACTCAAGAATCTTCTTCAGAATGAGCTTGGAAATTTCCTGGGCATGAGAAAACATGGGTTGATCGCGAAATTCCGACGTCGGACGAAGATTCTATAGCGTTTTTGCTAAAAGACTGAGTTCTGAAATTTTCTGATGACGTATTTTACTAAAAATTTTCATTCATTCGTATGGGATTCTCATTCATTCATTCACAAATCAACAATATTATACTTCTATGAAGGGAATACAAAATGTATACTTACTTGAGGGGTTTCCAAATCGTTCGAAGGATTAATATGGTCGGTGCCAACATTGGGAGCACCATTACCTTCATTCGGTCCCGATTCTTGAAGGTTCTCTTTCTCACCACCATTCGAAGACGAATAAACAACATGGCCGTGTTGTTTTTCCACGACAATCTCCTCCTGGATGTATCAACAACAATCATTATTATTTTATTAAAGAAGTATCATGTTTGATTATACAAAGGAATACTTACATCAACTTCATCTTCATCGCTGGACTCATGAGTTGTTAGCTGAACAAGAAGGAGACCGTCAATACTTGATGGAGAAATTTTTTGAAATAGTAACAAACATTGGTTTCACGATCCTAGTTATGCGGACAAAGAAAAGTCACGGTAGAAGGAATGTCAACAACTCACCAAAGAAGCGACTGGGCGCTGCACATTATTCGGTATCATCCTATAATTCCTCATACTTCTGCCTTCTCCACCTTGGGGAATGTCTTGCACTTCTGAGAAATCTACCTGAATTCGAGATCTCACAACACGGTCGTCCTACAATAAAGTTATTGAAATAGTTAAGATGCGATTATCATGTCTTTGCTAAAATCATAAGGAGAATACTTACGTGTGAACATTCTGGAGGCGTTTTTCTTTTATCACCACTAGAAAGATGCTTCAATCTTGGTCGATCAGAAATAATACCAGCAGAAGGAAACTCTCGTACCAGAGACTTAACATCCATCGCAAACTTATATAAACGCTCAAGTTGTTAGCGCCAGAAGTCTATGTAACCTGGAGTTACATAGGTAGCTCGGTCGGAACAAGGAAACAAGTAATCATTTTCTTCCACATGTGTGCAATCTAAATGAGCCTTCAGATGCTCAACCGATGGATTATTCATTCGATGACCTGGAGAACACTGATCGAGCCCCATTTGTCAAGCTGCTTTGTCGATGTTGTATTCTTCCACCTGTAACTTTCCATGCATTACTGACACTAAATAACCAGGAGTGCAACTCAGTATAAAATATTTCTCTCCATCGCTCAGACCGATACCAGATTTTAACATGGCATTTTCTTCAGCAGCATTGAAGGTAATCAATTGTGAGAAGGGAGGAGGAACTGACACCCATGGAAGAAAGTTAAACTCAGACTTGTTGTATAAAACACTGGTGAGACGTGCTTTGTGTCTTGGTTGATTTGTAGACCAACGCATAATCCTGGATTTATCTTTCTCAAGGAAAGCATGACGAGTGTCAACATTCGGTCGTTGCAAGACGCTACGAGGAATCAGAGCATAATTCTCAAAGTGCTCCACACCAAAGCTTGCAGAAACATCGTATTAGCATATGTTTCAACTTTCATGAAGCCATTAGAAATGCTGGAGTCTATGACTAAGGAATCTAAATTGGAAAATAGCGAACCCAAGAACATACTATCGATAGGAAGTTTCTCACCTTTACCCATTTTAATAGCAAAAGGAATATCAAATGTCTTCAATAAATGTTCACCATCCTCAAGAACGTCTCTGGAGATCCACAAGCATAAGAAATCAACAATGGTTAATGTACCATCAACAGGTTCTTCAGGAATTCTATCTCTCCTCCACCAGTGCTTCAACCATTGAGCATAGAAAAACGTGGGTGACTTGTTGAAATCATGCATAGTAGCTTTAAATATGTCATACATTGCAGTTTCCTCGGCTGAGAGCTCTTCAGGTAACTTACCAGTAATTGGGAGATGCAATAAAGCGACCACATCTTCCAAGGTGATGGAAAATTCTCCCCATCTGCATATGAAAGTATGAGTAGAAATGCACCAACGAGCCATCAAAGCCACCATACATCGTATATCATGATGGATGACTAACTCTCCAGCTGCTTGAATGACTCGTGTCACCTATGCACGATCCAGCATATTCCTTACACGGCTATAACCCAGCATATGTCTTGCCCATCCATAAAAATTCGTCAAAGGCTTTCGGTAAAGCTTGAATTCCACATGTGAAGCCGAATAGTGTTTCCCTTGCAAACAGAACCGAATTATCGCTTGAGGAGATACCAATTTGTTCTGAGTAGTACTCCTGGGATTTATCAGGAGCCGAAACGAGAAACCTGAGGGATGTACTTCGGGTCTATACAGAAACACGAAGAACTCATCTTCAGTATTCAGAATGTTCTTAATTCTAGGAGTTTCTTCTTCTTCTCTGGAAGTCCCAGAATCATCATTGCTGGAAGATGCATCTGTAAAAGCATTCTCTCTAGAAATATCATCTCTGGAAACGTCATCATGTGAATCAGTCATCTCTTGCAAAGTTTTTGTGACATCCATATACAAATTTCATCAACACAGTGGAATTAAAACACGACAGAACAATTATAATGCTCACATCAACGTCTACAAAAATGGTAATTCTCAACCCTTACCTATTTATGGTTTCACTAGCTGTAGTGATAATAACGAAAAAATTCGAAAACTTGCTCACTCCTTCAAACTTGCCAAGACAAGCAAAGAATTTATTATTTAAAATTCGACACCTGACTTTTCACGAAATTATGCGTAATTCACATAATCTCTTCATGTGAGCATTCACTGATTTTCTACCGTGTGTAGACATACTATAAAATCACAAAGTTCATACAGACATTGTTTCATCACATACAATTATTTGCTTCCAACAATTACTCAAAAAAAATTGATTTTTAACAAATTTTTCTTTTTTAACTCACAAAACTTTTTTTTTTTAGTGAGTTATTGTAAAAAAAAAATTGTTTTGCTCAAACGAACGTTCGTCTATGAAACGAGGGTCTTTTCTATCTTTGTGAAGGTTCACATATTCCAAATAAATTTTGAAAGTTCACAAATAAAATTTTATCACGAGACGCAGGTCTATTTCAAAAATCTCTCTAATGCAGGGATTATTGTTTATTACTTTAACTACGAACAAACATACGTTCCTAAGAGGTATTTGTGTGAAAGTCCACATTTTGAAATTGAAATTTTGATTTTTGTGAAATCTCATAAAAAAAATCTTCTCTACTGCAACTAGACCATGTTTATTCAAAAATATATACATCTATTTCATGTTGGGGATTATTGTTCGTTTCCTAAACCGATGGACGAACGGTGTTTGCTAAAATTTTTTTTTCATAAAACCTACACATGCATGGATACCTATGGAATTTTGTTTTCTAACAACTCATGACTAGCACACAGTAAAAAAAAAAGTTTCGGACTTACCTTTTTCGGCGCTGGCCGGAACTTGGCCGGACGGCAATCGGTGACGGTCGGCGACGACTGAAGTCCGACGGGAATCTTTTCTCCCCTGTTTCTCGAGCGTGACAAGGTGAGGGAGAGAGGAGCTGGTCGGTCAATCAAAGAGAAATAAATTTTTTAGAGTTCTTCCCTTTTATATCAATTTTGTTTTCAAAAACCTAATAAAACAAGGATTTCCTTTTTCGGGTCGGGCCCGTAAACACTAAACCAACCAAAACTCGGCGTCCATAGTCCAAACCAGCAGTGCTTCGTCTCTCCGTGCTCATGGGATGACATTCTATCCAACTGAAAAGGCGAGGGTACCCAAAAATACCTCAATCTAAAACTTTTCCACCTATAAGTCCTTTATCCGAAAGTGATTGTTTATATATGGACTGAGTCGAGACAATACAACTAATCGGTTCACACTTCGTGTGATCGTCTATGGATACGAGATTGAGACAATACGACAACAAGATAACTTGTGTGATTGACTATGGATATAATATCGAGACAACAACGAAGTATGTTTACTTGATAAAAGGTTCGGACTTAACCAAACACAATAGCATTGCTATCAAGTAAACAGGAATTAACGTTTTTGTATTTTACTTTTAATTATAATAGAAACAATTATAATTGCGGAAATAGAAAAGTAAAAGACACAGCAAGATTTTGTTAACGAGGAAACCTCAAATAAAGAAAAACCCCGAGACCTTTTCCAAAATTGAATTCTCTCAGGATTATGCCGCTATACAAAATCTAAACCAACTTCGTATAGTTGAGACCAAGCAACTAAACCTATAGTTCACTTACTTCCGTCTGTATCCCTGCGCCTCCAACTTGTTAATTAGTCACGCACTTGGAACAATTCCTTTGGTTCGTATTCCAAACAGTAAAGAAACTACAAATCTGTTCGGTAATAACTCTTTTCAATCAAGTGATATGAGTTCGACAAAAGGCTCTTCTGTTTATCCCAATAAACTCCTTTGTCGGGTCCTTAGATCTATCCAATAACAATTACCAAAGTAATTGTTAAGATTTTGCAATCAATACTTTTAATCACAAAGAACTGTATTGATGTCGATCTACTCAACTAATCAATCCAATCTATCACAAAGATAAACCGATTATAGTTGGATCCTTTTCCAGCCGAACAAGTATTGTGTGCACCAAAGATTATGAACCCAAATCAGAAATCTTCTTCGTCTTCAAATCTTCTTAGATCTTCAATAAACACCTGCACACAATCAACTTGAATCTCTTGTGATAAATCATACACAGAATGGAGTCTGTTAATAATGGATTATCACAAGACGTCTTTAGATATACAAACAGTCTAAATATCCCCGTCGAAACTTCGATCTAGTTTGAGTGAATCTTATATCAGAAGAGAAGATTCTCAAGCATAAACAAACTAGGTGCAATCAAAGTTAAACCACTGTAAGTCAATCAAATCAATCAAAAACTAATAATAAACTGCAATTATCTAGTTCCCCACCAACGGTACTCGTAGAGCTTCCCAATCCCAAAGAAGTCTTTAAAACGAGCGGTCGTAAGAGATTTCGCCTAATTAGGGTACTTTCCTCTCCGAATAGACGGCTCCACCAGTAACAATACAACTAGGTAGTTTTGCTGGCTCTGAGGATTAGTTTGCTCGAAATGAAATCTGCAATATTTATAGACCAAGGAATTTCCAAATCCTAAAATATTCTCAAGATATGCAAGATATTTCCAAATTCAGTTTCCATAATTCCTGAAAATGCTTTGTCCAAATATTGACCGAAATCTCAGTAGAAAATATCCAATTAGTAAATGCACATTACCAATTATTATTTTTTAAAGATATGCATTTTAATTGCTGGAAATTAAAAGCATATAAGACTAAAAACTTTAATTAAAAGATTCTCAATTTATTTCGATCCGGGATTCTCCTTTAGCTATTAAGGAATATCTTTGAACAATAAAAGATAAGAGTTACTGCACATGTTCAAAGTATGTCGACATCTTTACTTTATAAATCTTTTTTCATATTTACAATCTTGGAACCGATTTTCCACACTTCCAAACGAGTTTAGAATTGGTACATCTGATTTCCAAGAACTATGTGAGTGATCAAAAACATTCAATCACCATTCATGGGTTTAACGGTTCTACCAAAACAAGTTTCGGTTTTACCTCCAAGTGGCTACTAGGATCTGTCACATTAGTTTCCAAAATATTGTTAACTAAGTACCAGGATCGGTTAACACTTATTTATGGTACTTACTTGTGATCGGTTGCATAAGTTATAGGATAGGTCACACCAATTATTAAAACTTGTTAACCTACTCCAAGGATCGATGCACATCTTGTGATTAGTCCCAACCAAGTTCTAGGATCGGTTACCCAATGACTAGGAATGGTCACACCAGTTACAAATATTGATCGTACCATCTCAGGTAATTTCTTAGGATAGGTTTCACTAATAAAAGTCATACCAACACAAAAGTCAGGCATTGTGAATAGTTTTACCAAGATACATAAACAAGTTATGAGCGGTTATACTAAACACACATATTGGTAATCCAAAGATTTGCGATGAATAACAATACCAATAAGCCTAGCGATTTACCTTTCAATTCATAAAAAAAGTTTATGAATTGTACTTCCTTTAAACGAATGTAAAACATTGTTTCCTAGGACGAAATCTTCACCCATACACATAATCACAATAGCATTCATACGATTATGTCGATGTCTTATATACTAAGTTCAAAAGATAGACGTTATACTTCGTATTGTAATTCCTTAATACTACGTCTAACTAGAGTATAATCATTCACACCTTAGCAGTTATGTTTTCAATATGCACGACTTGAAAGAAATGTTAGGAATGACAATTCAAGTCAAATATTACTAACCTCAAGTGGAAGGATGATGTCGTCGTTGTAGCTCTTTACTTCTTTACATTCTTCAAGTTTTCATGTAATACTTCTAAGTCTCATATCCTAGTAATTTTCTAGCTAACCTATACGAAGTTGACTCTAGTAAATAATCAAGTGACTCCTTAAATGAGTTTTGATTCACTAAAATATGAAAACCAAACTTGACATACCAACGCTTGGTGGGTTCAACCGAGCTATGCTCTAACAATCTCCCCTTTGTCAATTTAAGTGACAAAACTCTTACATCATATGGATAAACAAATTACAAGAATTCATTACACATACACTTGATTCCATGTTTCAACAGCACAATAACCTGTATACATTCAATCCATAAATTCCGATGTTGACATTATAATAACAAAGCTAATACTCCCCCTAAAGATAAGATAGGTAGATTTTCAATCCGCACGTCTTTGTTATTCCGTTTGTATTCCATATAACTACAAGTATCAATATGATATGTTACTCCCCCTTAGTCTATGCTTTACTCTTTCGTTAGATATAACGTTTAAGAACCATTGTCCTTTCCTTAGTGACACCAAATCACTTGTTTACTCCATATATTTCTCCCCCTTTTTGTCACAAAATGACAAAGGTACGAGCAAATAAAAGACAAACCGAAAGGATCTTACAAATATCAAGAGACTTGCAAAACCTATAAGAGTTAAGCACGAGGGTTCCACACTCCATTTTAGATAACCAATATCAAAACCGAAACTATAAAGTAATTTTGTTATATATGTTACCAAGGAAACAATTGCCCGAAGCAATTTTCCCTAATAGTTTAGCAAATCAAAAATCGACTAAGCACCTTAGTTCTTTTGCTAAACCGATTGTACAAATGCAATCGCTTGTTCGATAAGACCAAAATAAAGATTAGAATTAACTCTATTTTCTCATCAAGTTCTAATTATTCAAATGATAACTTAGACCTTTCACTTTTTAAACAAGACAAATACTAGGTTAGTTAACTAGCATTTCTTGTTAAGGCATTCGATTAGACTTGAATAACCGAAACCTCCACTTTGATAAGTCTAACTAAGATCAGAAATAACTTAGTTTCTCTTATCCGAAATCGAATTGGACAAAACTATTCATCCCGAAAACCTTTTTGTTAAGCCACAAACAATTCATACAAACCAAATAAATCAACTTGCATAATTATTTACCTCAACCGGAAGCAATTGAAACAAACATAGACATTGAAGTACCGCAATTGCACCGAAATTTTGTAAGCCTAAACAATTGATACAAAACCATAAAGAAAGATAACAATATTTTTTCTTAACCAGAAACAATTGAATCACACACGCATCGATACACAAATAATGGAATAAACATCAATTGTACCGAAATTTTGTTAAGCAAAAACAATAAATATATGCAATAAAATCAGGCTTTTCTTAAAAAGGAAAACGATTAACTAAAAAATTCGTTACCTCAAGTTTCGCATCCTCTTCACCCCAGAAATATATGTCATTAAGTGCAAGTTCACATTAGAACTCTCCCCCGTTGTATTGTCATCCTCTCGCAAGACAAAAGAACAACAAAAACCAACCTTTACCAGAGAAAGGTTGAAAACCCCGAAAATCATATGCTTTTATGCTAAACCAAAAATGATTCAACATATTGTGACATTTTTCACATATTAGTTTCAATGAAAACCCCTTATGATCCTTTGATAAAGCCTACCAACATGGGCTAGAACTTAATCCTGCTAAACCAAAAAGTCACCCAAACCATAAGGGTTCACACAATATGAGAGCGATTATTAAGGTTATGAAAACCGAAATCAAAACATCTCATAAACATACATAGCAATAAAATAAAGCATTCAAGCACAGGCTATGTAATCAAAAACTATCACAAGAAAAATTATAAACTAATAATTGTATTCATAAGTAATAGATAGTTTTATTCATAATAGACCTTATATAATTATTGAAAGAAATCAAAAACTGATGTCTATTTTTCTTTGATTAATCCTTCATCTCAATGCTAGAGGAAGGTATATTATTACTTTCAGACTTCAGCTTGTGAAATTCTTCAAGTAGATAACCTTGTTGTTTGGCCATAATTTCTTGCAGTTGAGAAATTTTCGTGAAGGATTCTGCAAGAACATGTAATTCTGTCTTTGATTGAACACAGAAGTGTGTCAATGCTTCAATACACTGATCTTTCTTCAACATATTCTCTCTTTCCTTCTTGCTAAGCCAATCTCTCTTTTTGATTTTGCTCTTTTATTTCTCTATATCAAGAGAAGATGCAGACTTATTCTTAAAGTGATCTTTCTGATCTAGCATCTTATCAAGAGACGATATTGGATCAAGACTCATAGTTCGGACAAGGAATGACCAAAGAAGGAGAAGGATCTTTTTATAATTTTCATACTTCCGAAAATATAATATTCCTATAATTACGAACATCTTTAAAAAATTCAATTACTAGATTTTATTCCCATCTTCAGAATCATATGAATCAGAGGTCTCATCAAGAGTCACAGCCAGAGCCTTGCTTCTAGTGTATTTCTTAAGATTGGGACAATCTTTAGCAATATGACCAAACCCTTTACACTTAAAGCACTGAGGCTGATATTCATCATCTTCTTCCTGATCCTTTTTGACAGGAACTCGATCATGTGGACGAAAAGATCGATGAGTATCCTTTATGAATATCTTATTTATTTTCTTTAAGAGATCTCGAAACTGTCTAGTAATCAATGATAATGATTGTTCAATTTCATCATCAGAAATTTCTGCAATTTGTTCATCTGAATCATCCATCTGTCTATTCCTCTCCATTGGAGCTTTCGGAATTTTTGCAGCTTTAAAAGCGATTCCTTTTGTTTGAATAGACTGTGATTCATGATAAAAGATCTTTAACTTACCAATGAGTGTGCTTCGTGAGAGTGTTGAAAGATCATTTGCTTCTATGATTGCATGCTTCTTAGAATCGTATCTAGATGGCAACGATCTGAGAATTTTTCACATTATATCCTTTTCAGAAATAGTATTTCCAAGAGAGAAAGAAGCATTTATTATCTCAGAGAGTTTATTATGAAACTCTTCAAAAGTGTTGTTGTCATCCATTCGAAGGTTTTCCCAAGGACGTAAGAGTTTGAAGTCTAGCTTCTTTCTATGATGTGTTTCCTTCGAATACGATCTGAAGATTATCCCGAGCTTCTTTCGAAGTTTGACATGTTGATACATGAAGTTGTAGATCACGACTTACAGCATGAATTATAGCATTCAAACCATCTGAATTATGCTTAGCAAAAGCCTTTTCTTCGTTTGAAAAATCCACTAATCGTTTAAACTCAGTTTCCGAATTTTCTACTTTCGGGCGATTATAACCATCCACGACTAATATCCATGTATTAAAGTCTCGTGATTGAAGAAAGGATCTCATAGCATATTTCCACCGTAGATAGTTTGTTCCGTCAAATCTCGGCGGTACATTAATTGAAGTCGATTCATGATAACTCGAGTTCATTTCTTATAGGTTGGATCGCACCAAACACAAATTGTTAGATCTTTTCGTGTTTGCCTTCTCTGATACCAATTGAAAAAATGAGGATACCCAAAAATACCTCAATCTAAAACCCTTCCACCTATAAGTCCTTTCTCCGAAACTGATTGTCTATGGACTGAGTCGATACAATACAACTAATCGGTTTACACTTCGTGTGATCATCTATGGATACGAGATCGAGACAATATGACAACAATATAACTTGTGTGATTGACTAAGGATACAAGATCGAGACAATACAACAACGAAGTATGTTTACTTGATAATAGGTTCAGACTTAACCAAACACAATAGGATTGCTATCAAGTAAATAGAAATTAACGTTTGCGTATTTTACTTCTAATTATAATAAAAACAATTATAATTGCGGAAATAGAAAAGTAAAAGACACAACAAGATTTAACGAGGAAACCGCAAATGCAGAAAACCCCCGAGACCTTATCCAGAATTGAATAATCTCAGGATTAAGCCGCTATACAAAATCTAAACCAACTTCGTATAGTTGAGACCAAGCAACTAAAACTATAGCTCACCTAGTTCCGTCTGTATCCTTGCGCCTCCAACTTGCAATAAATCACGCACTTGGAATAATTCCTTTGGTTCGTATTCCAATCAGTAAAGGAACAACAAATCTGTTCAGTAAAAACTCTTTTCAAACAAGTGATATGAGTTTGACAAAAGGCTCTTTCGTTTATCCCATTAAACTCCTTTTTCAGGTTCTTAGATCTATCTAATAAGAACTACCAAAGTAATTGTCAAGACTTTGCAATCAATAATTTGAATCACAAAGAAACATATTGATGCCGATCTACTCAACTAATCAATCAAGATTATCACAAAGATAAACCGATTATAGTTGGATCCCAAGCCGATCAAGTTTTGTGCACATCAAAGATTATGAACCCAAATCAGAAATCTTTTTCGTCTTCAAATCTTCTTAGATCTTCAATAAACACCTGCACATAATCAACTTGAATCTCTTGTGATCAATCACACACAGAAAGAAGTCTGTTAACAATGGATTATCACAAGACGTCTTTTAGATCTACAAAATGTCTAAAGATCCCCATCAAAACTTCGATCTAGTTTGAGTGAATCTTATATCAGAAAAGAAGATTCTCAAGCATAAACAAACAAGGTGCAATCAAATTTCAACCACCGTTATTCAACCAAATCAACCGAAAACTAATAATAAACTGCAATTATCTAGTTTCCCACCAACGGTACTCGTAGAGCTTCCCAATCCCAAAGAAGTCTTTAAAACGAGCGGTCATAAGAGTTTCGCCTAATTAGGTACTTTCCTCTTCGAATAGACGGATCCACCAGTAACAACACAACTAGGTGGTTTTGCTGGCTCTGAGGATTAGTTTGATCGAAATGCAAACTTCAATATTTATAGACCAAGGAAGTTCCGACACCAAGGAATTTCCAAAAACGAAAATATTCTTAAGATATGCAATATATTTCCAAATTAGGTTTCCATAATTCCTGGAAATGCTTTGCCCAAATATTGACCTAAATCTCAGTATAAAATCTCCAATTAGTAAATGCACATTACAATTTTTATTTTCTAATGATATGCATTTTAATTGCTGGAAATTAAAAGCATATAAAAATAAAAACCTTAATTAAAATATTCTCAATTGATTTCGATCCGGGATTCTCCTTTAGCTATTAAGGAATATCCTTGAACAACAAAAGATAAGAGTTACTGCACATGTTCAAAGTATGTCGACATCTTTACTTTGTAAATCCTTTTTCATATTTGCAATCTTGGAACCGATTTGTCACACTTCCAAACGAGTTTATAATTGGTTCATCTGATTTCCAAGAACCGTGTGATTGATCAAAAACATTCAATCACCATTCATGGGTTTAAAGGTTCTACCAAAACAAGTTTCGGTTCTACATCCAAGTGGCTACAAGGATCGGTCACAATAGTTTACAAAACATTGTTAACTAAGTACCAGGATCGATTACCACTTATTTATGGTACTTACTCGTGATCGGTTGCACAAGTAAGTACCAATTACAGATATCGATCACACCATCTCAGGTGATTACTTAGGATAGGTTTCACTAATAAAAGTCATACCAATACAAAAGTCAGGCATTGTGAATAGTTTTACCAAGATACATAAACAAGTTATGAGAGGTTATACTAAACACACATATTGGTAATCCAAATATTTGCAATGAATAACAATACCAATAAGCCTAGCGATTTCCCTTTCGATTCATAAAAAAAGTTATGAATTGTACTTCCTTTAAACGAATGTAAAACATTGTTTCATAGGACGAAATCTTCACCCATACCCATACACATAATCACAATAGCATTCATACGATTATGTCGATGTCTTATATACTAAGTTCAAAAGATAGACGTTATACTTCGTATTGTAATTCCTTAATACTATGTCTAACTAGAGTATAATCATTCACATCTTCGCAGTCATGTTTTCAATATGCATGACTTGAAAGAAACGTTAGGAATGAATCAGTTCAAGTCAAATATTACTAACCTCAAGTGGAAGGATTATGTCGTCGTTGTAGCTCTTTACTTCTTCACATTCTTCAAGTCTTCATGTAATACTTGTAAGTCTCATATCCTAGTAACTTTTTAGCTAACGTATACGAAGTTGACTCTAGTAAATAATCAAGCGACTCTTTAAATGATTTTTGATTCACTAAAATATAACAACCAAACTTGACATACCAACGCTTGGTGGGTTCAACAGAGAAATGCTCTAACACATACTATCAGGGTCCTTACCTGAGCATTTGCTCCTATATGACACCATTGGAGCAAATCGGGGATTCTGAAAATACCTTTGTACGACTGAGTTCCACTGCTTGTCTCGTCAACTGGAAAATCACCATCTAGTGCTTACTGCGGAACATGACTGTCCCTCACTAAGCCGGGGACTTAATGTTGATGGTAGATTTTCGACAAAGGTAAAAATCGTAAAATCATGATATTGCATGTTTCTGACCCGGCTTCAGGAACGCATGTGACGATTCATATTTTATGATCCGTGAACCGTTTCACGAACTCTGACTGAGTGAGCGTTCCTCTCAGAGACATGATGAATATGTTTCTCGAAAGGACTCCCAGGCTGAGCGTTCGATGCTGCACATTTCATCATGACCTCTATATAAAATCAAATAAATTGGGAGGTTCTCTAGACATAATTGTTTGTTAGAGATCTTAACGCCTTCAGGACGTCGACGCTGCACGTTATTCCCTGACTACATAGAGAGACCCACCTCTACATAGAATAATGATTGGGCGGTTCTCTAGACATAATTGTCTGTTAGAGGGCTTAACGCCTTCAGGACGTCGACGCTACACGTTGTTCCCTGACTATATAAAGAGACCGTGTATGGATTCAGGTGGCTCTGTAGACATAATTTTTTGTTAGAGGGCTTAACGGCTTCAAGACGTCGAAGCTGCACGTTGTTACCTGACTATGCACCCTTCAGAACGAATATGATGCTTCAACTATCTCATATATCGATTCTGCAAATAGATTAATCTATCGTTACATTCATCTACTTAATTCCTAGAAAGTAATCTGTTATATCTCATTACTCTGTTCCCTGGGAGGCTGGATTCACGGATTAGTAATAGATGACTATTTTATCTCATTGCTCCGTTCCTTGAATTCCCCGACTGGATTTATGGATTATTAATAGATGCACAATTCATAATTATTACTCTGTTTCATGAATCATTCTCCGCTGAATTTCATGAATTAGTAATAATTACTCAACAATCGGGCGTCTGGACTATCACCGAGTAAGTCTCAAGAAAATAGTACAGTGTACTCAACGATGATGCACGCGAGCACCCAAATGCACGAATGAGCATTCAAAAATATGGACAAACGAGGAAACCCACACAAAATAGGAGAGAGAAAATAATAATAAAAAATATAAAAGAGGTCCCTAGGGACTGGGCCCACCAGCCGGCCGGTCATGCCGTCGTGGCTGGTCCCCCACGCCTCTTCCTTTATTTTATTTTCTTATTTTGTTATTTTCATGATCTCATGAAGACTCCTTCATTTGAGCAACTTTCCTTGTTTGAGCAAAACTCACGGTTTCTCCATATTTTCCTTAAATGATGAAAATTAATAAAAGTAGGGGAAAGTGTCAGGGGATCCGGACTACTTGGCCGTCCGGTCATTCCCTAGCCATGGCCGGTCCCACACTTTGCAATCCCTTGTTTTCACAATTATTATTTCCCTCATCTCATGAAACTCCTCCGTTTGAGCAAAAACCCTGGTTTTTCCATATTTGCTCAAACATTGCTCAAACCATGAAAAAGCCAAAAAGTCAAACGATCACACAACCGGCTAGGCTACTCACGCCAAATATTAAAATATTATTATTTTAATATTCTCAAAATATCGGTCACATGAGCAAAGTTCTACTTGCTCATTCGAGCAAAATCAAGAATTTCAGTCAGAGATCAAACTCTTCTGGAAACCGAAAATATTGCTCAAACACACACCAGAAAATACCAAAACTCTCAGTACTGAGACACGAACATCATGGTGATACGGGAATGCTTCCTTGACCGACCAAGGCCGGCCCTAAGGCTTGCAAAGAGCCGGTCCCACATATCTTTACAATTCTAACCTAATTTTCTCAAATGCTCATATTGGGTCCAAACTCTTTCCAACCAACTTGGAATTTTCTCAATCGACCGTCAGCTGGTCCCACACCACCAAGGTCCGGTTCTATGCTCCCTTGGTCGGTCCCTCACTTCTCCATAATTAGGTTTTATCACCTAATGCTCAGATGATCACTATTTTTAATAAATGATTAAACCAGCATTTAATCATCCTTTCACCAACCAGTCAACAAAGGACTTTGGTGCACGCTCACTCGAGAACTTAGGTGTTACATGGTTGTCCATCATCCCATGTAGTCGGTCACTCCTTCACTTAGTGGCCTATTTTCAATAAATTATCAATTGATGAACAATTGATCAAAATTAGGGTTTTCAAACAAATGCTCTGCAAATCATGATTTTGAGCAATTTCAAACACTAATAAATTTATGTTGACCCAAAAATCAACATTTGGATTAATTATATAATATTTGTTGGGATACCGATATTTTAATTAATATTTTATTGGGTCGCGTTACCAATAATTCATCGAATTGAGCAATACTTTCTCAGTTGCTCGAATATTGATCCAACTATCAATATTCAGTAATTTATCGAATTGAGCAATACTTGCTCGGTTGCTCGAATATTGACCCAACTATCAATATTCAGTAATTTATCGAATTGAGCAATACTTTCTCAGTATATTAATATTTCGTCGAATATTGATTCAACTCAATATTCAACAATTCGTCGAATTTACAATATTTGCTCAGACGAGCAATATCAACATCATTCAAGAACTGTACGTCTGACATGTTCAATCCATGAATCACTGAGCATTCATCAATCATGCTCGATTCCATAAAAACTTAGACTCATTGTCTAATCAAGTCAATGAATGACTAATCAAATACACGTCTTCTTTGCAAACTCCACGTTCGTGAGACATCAATCACGTCACATGGGGGATAACAATTAGGGTTTTGGTCTGGCGGCCTATAGCATGTGTGTTCATCCACGATGAGAAATGTGAGTAAGTAGTGAAAACGGTTGAGGGAGTTAGCAAAGTAGTGGGTGGACGATCAACCAAGTCTCCGCACGACATGGAACTGATTTTACCACGATCTCTCACTTTCCCACTCTTTCACTCAAGAAACCGTCACACTTACTGGGATCAAGGTGTTCACTATTCTGACAATATAAATAAGTCCAAAATCGATGACTAAATAGAGAACAATTCTCTCGATTGAAACTTATTTCCAAAACTCAACAGTTCATCAATTTGCAAAAACCCACAACACATCCACAATCCTTGATCATCATTGATCCCACACAATTCTCAGCTTCTCTCCTACATATCAACTCATCTCCCTCTTTGTGACCGAATTGACTCTGGAACGGCCATTGACTTGGTTTAGGCCGAAGTCCTACAGATTGATCTCTCGAACTCAAAGCACTCCTGTGTAGTGCACCTGTTTGAGGTTAAGAAGTTTGCTCGGTTGATGAGTCTCATCCGCACGGTCGTCTCTTTACTTTCCTAAAAAACCAGCAAATCGTTTTTCCTCATCTACACAACTATATAACATCCTCTAAGAATGTTTCAATGATTTAAATGAGAGTTTAGAATATATAACCATGTTTGGATATAAACATTGTATGTGAATTCATACTTGTGTAAGTCCAAAATCCTTGAACCAAAGTATGCGTACTTTGCTGTTCAGGATGACCGGAGCTAAGTCCACGTACCTGTACGCGTACTATCGGAAGTTCACATCCCGTGAATTTCTGCTGGAGTTTGTGAACTGAAAGCAATCTCAGTCTGGGTACTTAAGTATGCGTACTTAAATGGGTTATTTTCTAAAAACAGTTTAATTCGTGAACTAAGACATTTATAAATTAAGGATTGCAATCTTTGCAAACCGTGGCTATAATGTTCATGAATTGATTCGAGTGAACCAAAACTGTTTTTGCTTCGATTGTGTCTTGTATACTTCTATGAGATCTAAGTAATTGAACAACTCTCTAACTAGTCTTTTGAGTCATTTGAACTAGTTATGGTGAAGATGAATAAATTTGATATGAAAGTGCTCATATAGCTAACCATTGATTAACTACTTTTGAACCAACGACTTGTACACGTTTAGGTACGGTTACTCAAACCTAAATGAAGTTACATTTCATGTGTGTATAACAAGCTAAGTTCGATCTAACGGTTCAAAGACATTAGCTTGAATCTAATAAAGTTTTCATCTAACGGTGAATATTGAATGCTTTGTTACCAAGGTAACTTAGATTGCAAACCCTGATTTGGAGACTATATAAAGGAGAACTCTAGCAATTGGGAAACCTAATCCCCACACCTCATGTGTGATACTAGTTGTGTAAGCTAGAGACAATTCTCTTTTAACCTTAGGTTTTTATCGAGACCATGTAGGTTAACGACTTAAAGACTTCATTGGGATTGTGAAGCCAGACCCAGCTATTTTCTTTGTAGTTGTGTGATCTGATCTTGTTGTTTCTATCGGGATTGAGGACAATCGTAAGATTGGCTTGAGATTAATTTCTTCGATAGTCAAGATAGAAAAGTAGTCACAAACATCTTCGTATCATCGTTTGTGATTCCAAAATATCTTGTTTCGCTAGTCGATTAAGATTATTATTGAGGTGATTGATATTTATAGGTTGTTCTTCGGGAATATAAGTCTGGTATATCGATTGGTTCCTGTTCACCTTGATTTATCAAAAGACGGAACAAAACTCATAAGTATTTCTGTGGGAGACAGATTTATCTATTCCTGTAGACTTTTCTGTGTGATACAGATTTGTTTGTTAAAGTCTTCGACTTTGGGTCGTAGCAACTCTTAGTTGTGGGTGAGATCAGCTAATGGAATCAAGTGCGTAGTATCCTGCTGGGATCAGAGAGGTAAGGAGCGCAACTGTACCTTGGATCAGTGTGAGATTGATTATGGTTCAACTTCAGTCCAGACCGAAGTTAGTTTGTAGTAGGCTAGTGTCTGTAGCGGCTTAATACAGTGTGTGTTCAATCTGGGCTAGGTCCCGAGGTTTTCTGCATTTGCGATTTCCTCGTTAAAAAAACTTCTGGTATCTGTGTTATTTCTTTTCCGCATTATATTTTTTTATATAATTAAAATATCACAGGTTGTGCGTTGAATTGATCAATTTGTAAATCCGACCTTTGGTTGTTGATTAAAATCGATTGATCCTTGAACGCTGGTCTTTGGTACCGTTCAAGTTATTTCTCTTGTATTCAATTAGGCTCGCAGATTTCTATTTGTTTGAGTAAGGATTTAATCGAGAAATTGAGATATAACTCTTTGATATACTTTTTATTAAGATTGAGTATAACTGTCTAGTTGATTAACTTAAAAGTATATTGGAGTTAGTCCATACATATTGCTAAGAGAAATATTGGGTGAGGTTGTTGTACCCCCATTTTTTCACACATAATAATCAAGCTCGAGGATCTCTATCTGTTTGATTTGTTGATTACATTGTGGAACAGAGATACAACTCTTGGATATATTTCCATTGATTGAGTCTGACTGTCTAGTTGATTCTCTTGGAATTATATTGGAGTTGTCCATACATATTGCTAAGTGAAATATTGGGTGTGGTTGTTAGACCACCGCATATGTTACTTTCAAGTTGTTTAGAGTAAAAACATAACATGCCAAGTTCTATATATGAAACTCTAGTATTAGAGACTTGATCATCTTATTATGATCAAAGTGTCAAGGAGGAATATACAAGTTGTTTCACAACTTAGGTATATTGAATTACGAAGTATAACGTCTAACTTTTGAACTTCATAATTACGAACTAGACATAATCTTTGTAACTTTTTACTAGATTGTGTAATGAACTTAGGATTTATTTCGTATTTGAAACAAATCAATTGGATTGGTGGCCTGGTTTCTATTGGGATCTATAGCAAGACCGACCCCTATACTTTCTGGATCTCTAGAAGGACCGATCCGTATTGGGTATGATCTAGCAGAACCGATCCCCATAGAAAAACCGATATCTGATCTCACATACACTTTAGAGTTTCTGTGATTTTGGAAGTTGGGTTTGCAAAATAGGAAAGTTCAAGATGTCGACATTGTGAGTAATTTGAACTTATGTACAAATCTAATATTTTATTGTTCAAAGATTTCCTTAGTACTCAAGGTGAGTTCCCAAACCGAAATGATTGAGATTATTTTTGTTAAGATTTTCGAATTTATATGTTTTGTTTTTCCAGCAAGAAAAACATATCTCTGGAAGATATATTAGTTAAGTATCTTGTATGCTAGATAATATTGAGTTATAATCCAAGAGGGATTTCGGTATTACAGTTGGATATTGGTTGGAATCAGACAAAATCGGAAATTGGTGTTTATTGCATATCTTGAGAATATTCGCGATTATGGAAACAACTTGGTATCCAAACTACCTTGGTCTATAAATAGCAAAGTTTGTTCTTCTCACAAACTTATCCTGAGGCAGGCTAACAACTTCATTTTGTAGTCACTATTGTAGCCGACTAATAGTATTACTGGTAATACTATATTGGTGAATAGAGTAACCTAGTTAGACGAAATCTCTTACGTCCGCTAGTTTAAAGACTTTTGTGGGATCAAGAAGCGTTTAGATAGTACCATTGGTGTGAAACTAGAATTTTCATTGTTATTTTAGTTTTTGATTATTGATTTGGTTGACTGACGTTGTTAAACCTTGATTGCACCTAGTTTGATTATTCTTGAGAGCATTCTCTTCTGATACAAGGTCACTCAAACTAGATAAAAGGATTAACGGTAGTTCATATCTGTCTTTAGATCTGACGGTAACTTGTGATCATCTATTGTTAACATACTTTGTTCTGTGTATGCTAAATCATAAGTTGGAATCAATTTTGGTTGTGCAGGTACATAAGAAGACATTGAAGATTTGAAGACAAGAAGATTTTTGATTGGTTTGGTATCTTTGTGATTTAACTTTGTGCAAAAACTTGATCGATTATGATCTGACTAGACCTTGTTTATATTGATAGATAATTGATTGACCAGTCATAGTAGATCGAAAATTTATCAGTTGGTGGTACTCTTTAGTATTCGAATATGATAATTTGTATACCTGTATATGGTTATCTTGATAATGTAGCTCTTGGTAGATCTTACCCAACAAGGGAGTTGATTAGATTAAAAGGAATAGCCTTTGTTGAACTCAACTATAATCTCTAATTTACTTCTTGAGATTGAAAGAGTGGTTACCGAACAGATTATTCCTTTACTGTTTCGGAAGACGATCGGTGCTTGAAGTATTCACAGCTGCTGAAACAACTTAAGATAGTGGAATTTATCCTATGATTCAGGTACATTGAACAAATTGGTTGTACGCGCGGGGATACTTAGGAAACTAGGTAACTAGGGGTAGTTTACTTGGTCTCAACTATACGAAGTTGGCAGTAGTTAATTATGAGATTATTCAAAACTGGACTAAGTCTCGGGGTTTTTATGTATTTGCGGTTTCCTCGATAACAAAATATTGTTGTGTCTTTACTTTTACTTTTCGTAATTATAATTATTGTTTAGGTATAACTAAAAGTAATACATTGTACGTTAATCCAAATACTTGGGTTGATCCATATAGTTTAAGGTTCGATTATATACTTATACTATATACCAAGTCTATACCTTGTTGTCATCAGCTTCTTGACAGTCTCTGTCTATATTAGATCACACAAGGTATCATACTTATAGGTTGATATCGAAAACATTATGGTGTACTCGAAACTCTCATCATTCCAATTGGTATCAGAGTAAGAAAACACGAAAATATCTACCAATCTGTGTTTGGTGTGATCCAACCTATAAGATATGAATTCGTGTTCACATGAATCGATTTCAGTTAACGTACCGCCAAGAATTAATGGTACCAACTATCTGTGGTGGAAATATCCTATGAGATTGTTTCTTCAGTCACGCAATTTTAATACTTGGCTATTAGTCATTGATATGTATGAACGTCCAAAAGTAGAAAATTCAGAAACTGAGTTTAAACGCTTAGCTGCATACTCAAGTGAAGTGACGACTCTCACCAAGCAGAATTCAGATGATTTGAATGCTATAATTTATGCTGTAAGTAGAGATCTTGAGCATCACGTCTCCACGTGAAAAATTTCACAGGAAGCTTGGAATAATCTTCAGACCGTTATCGAAGGTAACACGTCAGAAAATGAACCTAGACTTCAAACCCTCACTTCTGATTGGGAAAAAAAACCTATACATGGGATTCACATTCCAATAGAGGGGCGTATCTGGATTCCTAGTAACAAAAAAATTGGTTATGGGGTGTGTTGATGTAATAGAAAATATCTAAGTTACCCTCTGTTGATGGTGAGTTTTTGACAAGGGCAATAGTAAATTAGCCATGATCTCGTTGTATAAATAATCCCTTGCCCGATATCAGGATTATTGAATCGGCATAAATATAATTTGATTCCGCAAGAGTATCTGTAAACTCTACTGGGCTAGCAGGATCAACAGTCCTAAAGCTATTCTAAAAGTTGTATATTTATGCCAAATTTCAGGGCTTTCCTCAGCAGAAACCTTGTTATTTAATGTACGGCAATATACATGTCTTTTATATCATATATATGGCATTATTTATATTCAGAATAGGATTACATGCCATTCTTGAATCAATGAGTTATTAATATTATGCTAAATACATAGCCATATCAGTATCGTCTCAAGTCGCAAAATCACACGGCCGAGTTCCTTGAACATACTATAGCGACACTATTGTATTCAAAGTTTGTACTAAAATGGAATTATTTTTTCAAATCTAAATTGGCATGTTGCCTTAAACTCAAATTCTAGATTGCATCTGAATGATGATCACATCGTCAGCATCACGGCATATTATCTAGGCATGGCCAAGCCCATGGCATGCACCGCATACCTTATGAAGTACCTTAGCCAACTATGGCTAAGGCCATGGTATAGGCATTATATCTTATAACGATTTATCTAATAAAAATGGGCTAATAGCTCGGAAGAAATCATCTCAGGATAATTGAGTAAGTCCATAACATAATTTGGAAAAATATGGCATATGGCATATCCGCCATTGTGTCACATCACAAGCCGTGGCACCATGCCACGTGCTATTCACGGCCTTGGAAGCTTATGCCAAGGCCATAGAACCATCCTGCGCGATATTCACGACCTTGGATGCTTAGGCCAAGGCCATAACACGTAGCCATGCGCCATTCTAGGACTTGGAAGCTTAGGCCAAGGCCATAACACCTAGTTGTGCGTCATTCTCGGCCTTGGAAGATTAGGCCAAGGCCGTAGCACCTAGATGTGCGTCATTCTCGGCTTTGGCAGCTTAGGCCAAGGACGTAGCACCTATATGTCCGTCATTATCGGCCTTGGCAACTTAGGCCAAGGCTATGGCACGTAGCCGCGCGTCATTATTGGCCTTGGCAGCTTAGACCAAGGACGTAGCACCTAGCCGTGCGTTATTCTCGTCCTTGGAAGCTTATGCCATGGTCGTAGTACCTATCCGCGCATTATTACCGGCCTTGACAGCTTAGGCCAACGCTGTAGCACGTATTCGTGCATCATTACCGACCTTGGCAGCCTAGGCCAAGGCCGTAGCACGTAGTTGCGCGTCATTACTGACCGTAGCAGCCTAGGCCAAGGACGTAGCACCTAGTTTTGCATCATTCTCGGCCTTGACAGTTTAGGCCAAGTTCGTGGCACCTAAATTTGCGTCATTCTCTGCATTGGCATCTTAGGCCAAGGTCGTTGCACCTGGCTGTGCGTCAATCTTGGTCTTGGCAGCCTAGGACAAGGCCGTGGAACCTAGCCGCACGTTATTACTGGCCTTGTAAGCTTAGGCCAAGGCCGTGGCACCTAGCCGCACGTCATTTCTGGCCTTGGAAGCTTAGGCCAAGGCCATGGAACCATGTCGTGCGCCATGCTCGGCCATCACAGCTTACGCCAAGGCCATGACACTATACCACATGTTATTCTCATCCATCATTGATGTGGCCAAGGCCATGGAAAGGCTTTGTGCATTATTTTCGTCCATGAAAAGCTTATGCCACTACAAGGCATGATCGCGCCATAATTCTACGAATGGCTTTGGATAAATTGTTTAACACGTCTATAAGACATATGACATATCAATGACTACAATTAGATCTACTATTCATCAAAAACACCTAAGAAATATCAAAATACATCACATGGGGGTATTCTTCATAGATTATTGATCTGGTGGTCTAGAAAACATGCGGCGTGGCAACACCCCATGTGAAAAGTAAGAGTAGTGGTGACGGTTGCAAACAGTTGTAGAGATCATGGATTCGTGAGAAAAGGAGTTTCCAGAAACTTCCCTAGTTTATCTCACATGATTCCCATCATCCTCATATTCTCCATCTCTCCACAACCTCACTACCTGACATTTCGTATTCTATACCAATATAAATAGGCCACTTAGCCTATTGAGAAAAGAGAACAAGATTTCATATCAAAAAGCTCAGTATTCTTCTTAGTTCTCAATACCCAATACACATAATTCAATACCATTGCCAATTTATCAAACTTTTCTGTCTCCCTTCCCTAAGATCAACCCATCTTCCTCTCCATCTGACCGAAGCAGGAAGGAACGGCTGCTATCGTGGTTTAGTCTTGTCCTGTTCGATTTTGATTTTCGAACCTAAATAGAAAGTACCACAGATGTGCATTTATTTTACCTGGAAGTAATTTTTAGGGACTAACAATTGGCGACACAGACGGAGATCAACCTCTCGGTCACGAAATTAGATTCTTCATCCAACTGAAAATCAGTTCTTCAACCTTTTGAAAACATGGTAGAGCTTAGATACGGTGCAAGGTTTGATCCCAGTTCCAGCAACCTTAATGGTCCATGTGACGGACCGGAAAATTTATGCCTAGCGTGCCAGGGGGCGCAGGCCATAACTTCCCCGATGCGCCATGATGATGCTACTTACCGAGCCTTAAAACTACGCAAATGCACGTTTATTTTCCCTTGCAAGCATGCTCGTGGAGCATGATGCAGCTAAAGTAGCTTCTACACCATTCCAACTTACCCTTGTTCCGCGAAGGGTTTATTAAGAATATAAAAACTTTCTTAAAACGGCGAAAATAGCCTTTTGAGGCCCTAAACGATGAAATTTGGATAAAACTCCAAGACCGTGATACATAGGATCACGTCTTGATCGTTGGGACGTTTCCAATCAATTTAGACCCGTCTTGAGATAAATTACGACAATCGGGTTTTTAGCCTCCAGATAGGCTTTAACTTGCTCATCTGCATCAACTTGTCTCATCAAGTTTGGCCACAATCATCTCCTATGTCGAGCTACCGAGCCAGATGATATAAGAGGCGAATGTGCCGTAATATCTCCCAAATAGATGATATGAGCGAAAAAGTGCTGGACCGGCAATGATGCAACTCATTGCGGCTGCCTACGTACCACCATACTCTAAAGGGATCAAGCACAGACCGTAGTTCATCCTCGAAGGGACAACAACTTAAGCCAAACCCGTTTGCAAGACCGTGGCCTAGCAATAATGGTAATGGCTTAGTTCGTATAGGCCGTTTCGTCAAAATTCACAAAGGTTGCGCATTATCGGATCCGCAGCATGGCATAGTGATGCATTCACATCATATTCCCCATTGGAAAGGCTATGCAACTATAAATGATGCTTACACATCATTTATAATCTTTCGGCTAAGCTATGAAGCTTACTTGGTGCATGGTACGCATATGCACCTTCAACCAACTACCCCTTCCTATATATGTTAACTTTCAATTTCTACAACTTTGGGAAGGGGAGCAAAATGGCTTTACCAAGTCCCAAGGCCAGGACGTTTCCATGTATTTCTGAATAACCGGCGATGATTGTTGAGTTTACTTCTGTGTCGCACAATGATTTCTCACCACTCGTTATGTCTGTCGAACAATGATTGCGCACCCCTCATTCTGGCTATTGCACAATGATTGCGCACCACTCGTTCAAGCTGTTCCACAATGATTGAGCAACATTGACTTTGGCGTATCGCACAATTATTATGCAATATTCACTCGCCAAACCTCTCTGGCCTGATGCACAATGATTATACAATATTCAATCGGCCAACCCTCTCTGTCCTGATCCACAATGATTGTGCAATATTATCTCTAGGTCAATGTTCTTTTTAACGCAACAGAAGTTTGATATGAAGCTTTATCTCATTCCATGGCGCATCTTTGAGCATGCGCCATGCTAAAAATTCGAGGTGCTACAGTCCAGATCCTGAAAATATTTCTCGGAATATCATTTCGGAAAATAACACTACTCCTCCTACCGGTGGCATGGCAGGCGCTGCCGACACTGAAGGGAGAAATGAAAAAATACCCCCGAGCATATCAGACTTGATGCAGAGACAAGAAAACCTAGCAAAGACACAAGAACAAATAAAGATTACTCAAACAGAAGTACTTACCTGCCTCAAAACCTTAGCGTCGTAGTTGACTCCGGAGCAACGTCAAGTTCGGACAGAACAGGCCCAGAACGCCCTATGATCTTCCATCGGAGTCGACAACTTAAGGAGTAGCCACGAGAATATGGTGTTCGCACTATTGTACCAGAAAACAACCAACAACCGAATTTCATCACTCGACAAGATTTGGAGAAACTCCTGCAGAACCGTGGAAAAGAGGAGTTATCATTATTTCACCACCATCAACCACCTTATACTGAGGATGTTCAGAAGGCACCTATACCAAGAGGATACATATCACCTAACTTTTCTCTTTATGATGGAACATGTAACGCCCATGAACACATCTCCCGATTTCTAGAAGCTTTAGGAGTGCATCAATACCACCAGGTATTGCGACTTAAGGAATTTTCCAAGTCGCTCACTGGAAGAGCGTATACTTGGTAAAACAATATTTCTCTGAATAGCATATCCAACTGGTCCGAGATGGTGAGCGCCTTTTATCGGAAGTATTTCTTCGTTTCCGAACAAACCACATTCTCATATTTGGGAAGGATGTTACAGCGCAACAACGAACATCCCAATGACTATGTCAAGAGATACAAGATCCAATCCCTCGACTTCCATGACCCAAACATAACGGAGAAGCATCAAGTGGAATCGTGTATGAACGGTATGATCCCTATGTATCGCACCTCACTCGAAAATTTAAGTTTACAAACTTTCTCAGAATTGCACGAAGCGGCCAAGCGATCATACACCACCGCCCTGACATTTGTTGAAAGGAGCCAGTTAAAGACGAGATCTGTGACACACATGGGAATAAACTTCTAGTCAACAAACAATACTCAGTTCAACCCTCTATCGCCGTTGTCACTAACGAGGAATCCAAGAGAAATCCGTGCCTCGGCAAACTCCTCGAGAAAAGCGTGCCATGTTTGCTCCAGCACCTGCCCAGGATCCAACACCATCCATGCAGGGTCCTCCAAAATCTGCACGGCAACAACCACCAGTGAAATCAGATTCGGCATTTCCAGACTTCCCATGCCCAATAAAAGAAGTCCTCGAATTACTAGAAGTCTGGATACAGGATGGAGATGTCAAATTACCTCATGTGCGTCGGTCGCCTACTGATGAAGACATGGCAGATCCGAATTATATCCTCTTCCACAGGTTCGTCAATCACCCTACTCGCAAATGTAATGGGCTGAAGCGTGTCTTTAAAGAAATGATAGAGTCAAGAGAATTACACTTGGGGACTGAAGGCATTCACAGAGATCCACTTCCTGTCAGAGCACTGCTTAGTCGAACTCGCAAGCGTTTCTATCTAAAGCTTGTTTATCAAGTTTAGTTGCCAAAACTATAAGTCTTAATTTCTAGTCTACTTATAGCTAAGTCTCGGATTAGGATAGAAAGTGTAGTTGAGATTTAGACTTAACGGAATTCATCTATTGAAGACGAAGAACTACTAAGGGGAGCTTGTGGAACTTCATCAACAAAAGGTATGTAGAGATTTTAACTCATCTATAACTCAAAAGTCTATTTCTTCTCTATCTCCTATTTGAGACAAAAGTCATATAGCTATATAGACTTAGATTGTACATATTTGATATTTTAAGCTGAGTTTAACTCGCTTACATATTTATCAAAATATGTGTTGGTAAGCTTTCGCTTTAACCAAGTTCATCTTATATTATTGACGAAAGTCAAAATATGATCATGTGAAAATCGCCAAGTAACATCTTACATGATTTGTGTGAGACAGTCATTTGATGTAGACTCAGAATGTTTCGTATTGATCTATCGATCACTTGAAAATTGCTTTGAAGCTAATAGTTTGTGTGAGACAGTTATTTTCGTCTGCAAAAATGGGAGTTTAGAAAAATGAACCATGATTGGATATAACACAATATGTGTACTTGTATGCTAACTGTTGCAAGTTATTCCATGTCCGGGAACCATAGTATGCATACCCGTATGCGTACTGGTTGGTTAGTTGAAAGTTCGAGAACTTAGTATGCATACCCGTATGCGTACCGGCGTGAAAGTTCAAGTCCAGGAATTCAATTGAGTTTGGAGGTATGCGTACCCGTTATCATATTGGCGAACCCAAACTAAGTTCGACCACTTAGGTATGCATACCCGTTTGCATACTTGAGTAGGTTATGTTCTAAAATAGGTTTGTTCATGAACTAATACATTTATATAATAAGGAATGCAATCTTTTGAAAATCGTAGCTATAATGTTCATGAATTGATTTGAGTGAATCAAAATTGATTTTGCTTTAATTGTGTCTTGTATACTTCTATGAGAATATAAACAATTGAACAACTCTACAACTAGTTTCATTTGAGTCATTTGAACTAGTTGTGTTAAGATGAACAAGGTTGATATGAAAGTGCTCATATGGCTAACTTCGGTTAATTATTTTTGAGCCAACAGGGTGTACACATTTTGGTATGGTTACTCATATCTAAATGAAGTTACTTTTCATTTGTGTGTAACAAGCTAAGTTCGATCTAAGGGTCGAAAGATATTAGCTTGAGTCTAATCAGGTTTTCATTTAACGGTGAATATTGAATGCTTTGTTACCAAGGTAACATTGATTGCAAACCCTAATTTGAAGACTATATAAGGGATAACTCTAGCAACTGGGAAACCTAACCCTCACACCTCCTGTGTGATATTAGTTGCGACTAAAGTCGATTCCCATTTAACCTAGGTTTTTCTAAAACCATTATAGGTTAACAACTTAAAGACTTCATTGGGATTGTGAAGCCAAACCCAACTATTTTCTATGTAGTGGTGTGTTCTGATCCAGCTGTATTATATCATATTGAGTACTATCTTGTCTAGGATTTGCTCGAGATTTAATCTCCGATATGCAATATAAAAAATAGTCACAAACATCTTCGTCTCATCGTTTGTGATTCCACAATATCTTGTTTTGCTATCATACGATTAAGATTATTGTGAGGTGATTGATATCACCAGGTTTTTCTTCGGGAATATAAGTCAGGTGTATCAATTGGTTCCTGTTCACCTTTATTTTGTCAAAAAACGGAACAAAACTCATAGGTATTTCTATGGAAGACAGATTTATCTATTCAATAGACTTTTCTTAATGAGACAAATTGGTTTATCAAGTCTTCGACTTTGGGTCGTAGCAACTCTTGGTTGTGGGTGATATCAGCTAAAGGAATCAAGTGCGTAGAGTCCTGCTGGGATTCAGAGGTGTAAGGAACGCGAATGTACCTTGATCAGTGTGAGATTGGTTAGGGCTCAACTACATTCCAGTTCAAAGTTAACTTGCAGTAGGTTAGTGTCTATAGCGGCTTAGTACAGCGTGGTGTTCAAATCTGGACTAAGTCCCGAGGTTTTTCTGCATTTACGGTTTCCTTGTTAACAAAATTTCTGGTGTCTGTGTTATTTCTTTTCCACATTATATTTTCTATATAATTGAAATATCACAGGTTGTACGTAGTTTACTCAATTATATAATCCAACCTTTGGTTGTTGATAGAATTTATTGACACTTGAACATTGGTCTTTGTTACCGTTCAAGTTGTTTCTCATAATAATCAGGATGACGGATTCTATCTGTTTGACATTCTGATTACATTGAGAAACAAAGATACAACTCTTGGATATATTTTCATTGATTGAGTTTGACTGTCTAGTTGATTCTCTTTGAATTATATTGGAGGTTGTTAGACCCACACTTTTGCACTTCCTGTCAGAAATTTCACTCTTTCCAGGGAATCCGTTAACCAGACGGTTCAGAGTCTAATGGAACGTATGTGCGAAGTTCTTTATCTTTCAGAGGGCCATCATAGGGATCTTTTCACAGACCTTGATCGAGTCATCTTTGGTAAGCGCCTTCTTTTTTCCAAAAAGGTTATAACTCCATACAAGCGTATTCCCAAGATCGAGATTCAGAGTAACGAGAAACCAAACTGGGGACTCCTCACGAAAGCTCATATCAGGCAGATCGAATTCAAAAAAACGCTTATCGATGCTGGATGTATGTCAACATCATTACTGTCAAAGATCTACGGGCTGCAGCAATTTCCAGACACGGAGTTGTGCGCGCACCTTCCATGATTTTGGATCCATAAGGGAGATCCAGAAATTCTTACGGCCATGTCACCCTTAAAGTGAACATAGAAAATGTCGAGACAGATGTTATATTTCAAATTATTAAGGAAAATATGGGTTATGATATGGTCCTTGGATGTCCATGTATCCATACCAGTAAAACCAAGTTCGACACGCCCCTGCCACAGAAATCGTCATCGAAATACTCGTCTGAAACCGATTCAGTAACAATGCTTGAGGAAAGATGAAGCTTTGCAACCTTGGATCGCCATTAAAAGTAAGTCCTACTCTACATATCTCTTCGGAAACAGTTATCCCACAACTAGTAAAGACTTGGGGACTTGACCCGGCTATCAATCCCATGCTGACTCGAAGGTGAGAATGGGAGGATGATCCTTTTCAAAAGTTTGTTAGATGTCTAGGAGTAGTTTATGCCGGAAATAAAGGAATTTGAAACCCAATCATCTTGAACACTTTTCCGTCTGAGATACCAAAAACCAATCATTTTTAAGTTAGAGAAACAGTTGAGGAAAATAATCGCTTCTCTTGCAGAAAAACCTTACCTGGATAACGAATCCATATTAGGTGGATATTATAAGTTTGTCAAAACTGACACACCCGCAAGGATAGTCATACATGGGAAATGGCTTAAGGCTATCACACCTTAAAGCATTTTTACCACCTTTGTCTCGATTTCCCTGCTTTCTGTAATATTTATATTTCCTCCAAAATGTTTGCAATACTTTGCACTGCTTAGAATTAAAAACTTACATAAATCAAAAGTATCTATTTCATTTTCATAAAATCCTTTCCAAATATACCTGTTCAAAACTGTAACACTCCGATTTTCCGACCCGGATTCTGGCCCGAATCTATTGTCCGAAAACCTGATGTACTACGTCAATATCGTAGCCGAAGCCCGGTTACTAAGCCCAAGCTCATTAAACAGTTTATTTTGGCTAATTTAATTTACATTCATGTTAACATTTCTATCGTAGCGGAAACTTAGAAATTCATTTAGGAAAATCTAACCGTTGGTTTAATCTAATTTCTAAAGGCATTAGAAGAAGTACACATTTAGTTTTCAACTAAAAATATTACCACCATTCAAGTTTTAGGATCTAATTAATAGAATTATTTCAACACCAAATTGTAAAACTGAAAACAAACCAAAATAGACTCCTAGAATTTCACTGGCTTCATACGAGTTCCAAGATTTGTGGTATTTATATGGATAAATTTCTTAAGTACTATACTTTATCAATTATTCATCAGTTTTGAGTGAAGTTTAATAATTTAAAGTCACGTTCAAACACGAAGTTGACCAACACCGTAGAAAATCAAAACTATAATAATTTGTTCTATAAAATTCACATCAAATAACTCACAAGTCAAAATTGAGTGAGGCTTATCATTTTAGAAAGATAAAACATAATTACGAATTTTTACAGAAGACACTATGATTTAAAAATCAATATATCATAGTTTTAAAAATATAATATTCAACGTATATTTAAAACTCTCAGACAATTTCTAGGTTTAACACCGATACAACAAATTATTTTAAAAATACATATGCAACCCATAAAATTCTACATTGTATACCAAACTTTTCTGAAGATGTTTTATAATTATTACAAAAATAATTATAACAAAACATGTTAAGGTCTAAAAGATATTTACAGTCAAATCAACATGTTACATAAATTTACAGCTCTAAAATTATGACTTATTACATCTTAAAAGATAATTTAGTGTAAAAATTGATTTAGGCATCAAAACTAATTTTACAGTTTCACCATGATTAACCGAACTTTGAATCAACCAACATAAATGAAATCCCATCAAAATATTAAGCACACAAATTATAGTCAATTTATGAGCAACTCGAATTAAGATACCAAAACCGCATATTATGTTGTAACCCCACGTGCTGATCCGCCAAGCGGCTGCCTACGTACCCAAAAGGATCAAGCACGACCGTAGTTCATCAAACAATTCACTAACTAAAACATGGTCAAACACATTAAGTCAATCCTTACCTCGATTCATTAAACCACCGCTTTCCCTCTGAAAGATTGTTCACACTTCGGGAGCCTGTTTATAATAAACACAAAAATCCGATCGCGCCTAGGGAGCCCCATGGGTTTAACAATCAAATAGGAGGCAACCATCAACTCCTAATGATACCCATGTTGTTTTAGGGAGGAAACCATCAACTCCCATGGATAACTCGTACCCGTCAAAAATATTTTAAGGAGTCTCTTCCCATGGACCGTAGCCCAAATCAGAATCATTCTCATACAAGAGGACAAAAATCATTAGTAACCATAAACTTCAATCAAGACCACCATATATTAACAAAACTATAAGGGTAATTTAAACATAGATTCAATTAAAGAACATCCAAATAAAAGAAATAGAAGAAATAAATTTTTGGTTTGTGTTGCGCCTACCTCAAACCGCAATCCAAAAAAAAAATAACATCAATCAATCAAATAATGAAAGCGGCGATAATATAATAGTATCCTTAATTCACAAGCATGAGTACACAGTTCCGTAGCTCAAGAACTAAGTTGAGAAGCCGATAGTTTCCATTTTCCTCCATTTTTCCTCCCCTTTTTCCTTCCCCATCTCAATCCAAATAAACTAAGCATTCCAATCATGTAATTAATTCATGCAAGGAATTAAAAAGAAAGAGTCCAACTAAGGAAATAAAATTCAAGAATGTCAACACTCTCCTGTCTTATTAAGTAAATCCTTAATTTTATCAAATAAAAATTTTGTCTAAGGAAAGTGTCAACAATATGACAACTATCTAGCTAGCTAGTAAAATATGGACAATTATATTCTTTCCCATTTAAGACTAACATTTTCATCCATGCACAAATTTTATTTATCACTAAATGTGACAACTAAGAAAAGTAAATTCTCTTTAATTAAATTTACCAAATTTTTTTATCATCAACCAATAATAAAGAAATCTGCAAGTCATTATTAAATAATATTTGTTTTTATTTCAATCTCATGTGATAACTAGGCACTAGCAAGAAGAATTCCTTTATTTAAATTAGTGAATTTTAAGCATTACTAAAAATAACTAATTCTTAATTATATTATATATGCATGCAATTAATA